>NC_089592.1:37765161-38065161 GCF_019320115.1 Miscanthus floridulus | reverse complement strand
TGGTGCCATATGCACAGATGGTCACTGGGTAGGTCACCGCACAGTGGGTGATGGAGGCTCGCCGTTCAATCGTGGCTGAAGACGTGCACTGGGAAGATGTCTTCTAGCTTGTGGAGGGAGTGGAGATCGGGTCAGAGGCGAGCGTCATCCCTGCCCCTGACTGAGCCGAATGTCGTCCTATCTAGAAGCGAGCCGCCTTCATCCTCGTCAACCATACCATCAGACGATGCCGCCGGGGGGACATAGTAGAGTTTAGAGTAGAAATAGTTAGTATATGTAAAAGACAAGTTCGTGGGGAAGCCCCCATGTGAACAATTTTACATTCGTGAATATTTCAATTTAGTTTTGTGATGAAATCACTTGTGAGGGGAAGCTTGTCCCATTCGCCCTTGTTTTTACCCTTGCATAGCTTTGTTTCTTGCCCTTTCTTTTTCACACCAGCCCATTGACCCATAGGCTGTAACCTTAAGAACCCCTGACAGTGGCCCACGAGGGTCAGCTGCTCTTAACCATAGGTCATGGTGGGGTGCGATCGGTTTAGGAGTTCAAAACACAAGTTATGTAGGGTAATCAAAGGAACAGAATGCCCTTTTGTTTGGGCGATGCCCTTTCATTTGGGTGAAAAGTATTACTATATGATAGTAAGATGGGAGGGTGGTACTACACCCCCATGGAGCCCCCGAGCGACCTAGGCCGAGAGTGCTCAGGTTGGGGTGCTGTAGGAGTAAACATTGAATGGAGAGAAAGGGTAAGACTAAGCTTTAAGGGAATAAATGGCGTTAACTATGCAATGTTCCATGTGTGGTGAGAATGTTGCCGTTGTTGTCCTTCCTAGCCGGTCGGATCATAGTCATGTATGGTCCTTCCCATAGTAGAGAGTTTTTTTCTTGGTGACTGGTCCTCTGGGTAGAGTTCACCAACTCGAGGATCTCCATTGATTTTTCTTTGGTACCTGCAGAGAGTGCTGGTGAGGGCGTGAGCAGATGGAGTCCCCGAGACTCCCGAGTAGTCGACCAGCCATGGCCTTTGCTGGTCTGGGTCGAAGGCCTTCACTCCCTTGGGGCACAGTGATGATTGAGGTCAGAGGGCAACATGCTTTGCTGTAGGCGGAAGAAAGGTGTGAACCCCATGGCTTGGTTCCGGGTTCGTTCTCAGGCTCCAAAGGATCACTAGGACCTCTTGCAACCCTTGCCCGACATACTTCTTGCAGGTCAGTCGAAAGATGCAGGGCTTGAGTCCTTGGAGGACCATGCCATTGGCTCGCTCAACCTGACCATTGGTATGCGGGTGTCTGACTGAGGCCCTAATCGATCCTTATGCCGTATCCGTCACAAAAGTCTAGGTACTTCTTCTCGGTGAAGTTTGTTCTATGGTCGGTGATGATGTAGTTTGGAACACCAAATCGATAGATGATGTCGAGGAAGAACTTGACCGCCTCTTCCAAGCGGATGTTGGTGATGGGCTTCACCTCTATCCACTTAGTGAATTTGTCCACCGCTACGAGTAGGTGAGTGAAGCCGCCCTGAGCCCTTTTTGAGGGGTCTAACCATGTCGAGGCCCCAGACCACAAATGGCTAGGTGATGGGGATGGTCTAAAGCTCCTATGCTGGTAGGTGAGTTTGCCGAGCATATGACTACCATCCTTCACTCCTGCAGACAACCTCCTCTACATCTCGTAATGCGGTGGGCCATTAAAAACCTTGGTGAAAGGCTTTCTAGACCAGCGACCTCAGGGCTGCGTGATGTCTATAGATTCTAGCATGGACTTCGAGGATAAGTTGTTTCCCTTGGTCGATCGGGATGCACTTCATGAGTATTCTCGATGGGCTCCACTTGTAAAGTTCATCACCAATGGCAATGAACATCTTGGCGCTTCGAGCGATTCATCACGCTTCAGTTCCTTTCCTATGGGAGAACCTCTTTGAGGACATAGGTGAGCAGTGGTGCTTTCTAGTCGACTAGATTCGAGTGCCATTATGGTGATGTTGGCGGGTGATGTCACGATGAAGATGCCCGAGTCAGAGCCGTCGAGCACTTGGTAGGGGTCGAGGCACATCAGGAGGTCAGAGCCCTCGCGTGCCAGATTAGTGTTGGAGTGCATCTGGATTAGATCCTCTAGAATGTAGGCAGATGACTCATAGAGATCATTGATGAAGACCCCATGTGGAGACAACACCCACCTGGCAGCTAACTTTGCGAGAAAATCAGTGGCATCGTTGTCCTTTCGGGGGACATGATGCAGTTCGATCCCTCAGAATTTGTCCTCAAGCTTGCACACCTCCTGGCAATATGCTTGCCATGAGAGGGCTCTTGCAGGAGGACTCCTTCATGACTTGATCGATGACCAACTTTGAGTCACCATGGACATACAGCCATGTGGTGCCGAGCTCAACGGCGATGCGTAGTCCATTGAGGAGGGCCTCATATTCCATGCGGCATTGTTTGAGGCTGAAAAATGGAGATGGATCATGTAGCGAAGCCAACTTCCATATAGGGAGATCAGAACCACTCTAGCCCCTAAGCCGTGTGCCATGACCGACCCATCGAAGTACATCATCCAGTACTCATGGGTGACATCTAGGGTCAAGAGCTGGATTTCCATCCATTCGACAATGAAGTTGGTAAGAGCCTAAGACTTGACAACGGTGCGAGGGACATATTTGATGTCGTACCCCATGAGCTCGAGAGCCCACTTGGAGATTCATCCTATGGCATCACGGTTGCGGATGATGTTTCCCAGCGGGTATGAAATGACGACCATGACTTCATGGTCGGTGAAGTAGTGCAGGAGCTTCTAGGGTCGCCATTAGCACTGACAGTATAGAAGCTTCTAAACCAGGGGGTATCGAACCTTGGCATCGGTGAGTACCTCACCGATGAAGTACACTAGTCGTTGGACCTTTAGGGGGTGTCCCTAACTCCTTCCTTTCAATGACCAGGGTGGCACTCACAATGTGGTTGTTTGTCATGATGTAGAGGAGGAGGGGTTCTCCTTGTTCAGGAGCAACGAGGATTGGGGCCAACTGTCAGTGATGCTTTGAGGGTTTCCAAAGGCCTACTGTGCATACTTAGTCCAGACAAATGCGTATGTCCTCTTAAGAAGTTTATAGAGAGGCATCCCCCGCTCGCCTAGTCAGGAGATGAACTAGCTCAGGGCGGCCAAACAGCCGGTGAGCATCTGTACGCCCTTGACATTGTGTATAGGGCCCATGTTGGAGATGACCATGATTTTTTTGGGGTTGGCTTGGATGTCGTGCTCAAACATAATATATCCGAGCAACTTCCCCTTTGAAACCCCGAAAACACATTTTTTGGGATTCAATTTGACACTGAACCTTCAGAGATTAGCTAGCCAGTCAGGAGTGGTATACCTCTTTGATGAATTTGACTGCTAGGAGTTTGACGATCTCCTCGCCTATGGCCCTGCACCTCTCATCATCAAAGCGATGCATGCATTGCTTGGCATGCTTTGAGCCCGGGACGAGGTGTAATGCAGTGCTCGGCGACCTCCCTTAGTATGCCTGACATGTCAGAAGGTTTCCACATGAAGACATCATGATTGGCGCGTAGGAAGTCAGTGAGCTCACTTCCTATTTGGCTAGGAGCTTGGTCTTGATCCACACCATTCTTGGTTGGGTCAGTGGGGTCGATCCCCATCGCCTTGGTTTCCTCGATCGGGTGGAATGCACTTGATGAGGTCAGCTCATTGTAGTCTAGGACTGCTGGAGTCAATGAATTCCTAAGCTCTGGGAGCTTAGTAGAGTTGATGACGGTAGTGACGAGCTCATAGTGCTCGTAGTCGCATGTGTAGGCATGCAAAAAGGTGCTACCCATGGTGATCACACCATTTGGTCCTTGCATCTTCAACGTGAGGTAGGTGTAGTTGTGGATCAGCCATGAACTTGGCGTAGCATGGCCTGCCCCAAGATGGCGTGGTAGGACCCTAGAAAGTCCACCACCTTGAAGGTGAGGAGCCTCTGAGCGAAAGTTGGCTCGGTTGCTGAACGTGATGGGCAGGTCGATCTGCTCGAGTGGGTATACCTGTGTCCCTGGGATCACGCCATGGAAGGGAGAGCTCACTAGGCGGAGCTCCAACTAGGGTATGCTGCATGGCGTCGATTGTGTCGACATAGAGAATGTTGAGGCTAATGCCTCCATCCATTAGCACCTTGGTGAGGTGCTTCTTGCGGATGATGGGGTCGATGACTGAGCAGGGTAGTAACCCAGTCCTGTAATGTGGGAATGATGGTCTCTCCAATCAACAGTGATTGTGGAGTCTGACCAGCTAAGGAAAGAGGGGATGACTGTCTCTTGGCGGCACATGCCTCTCTGTAGCGTACCTTGTACTAGGCACTTGGAGTGGATGACATCAGATCCCCAAAGATCATGAGGCATTCCTCGAGGTTGGGGAAGCCATCATCATCCTTGCCCACCGTGCCTCCTTTCCTAGCCACCACCTCCTTGGCTTTCCCTTCCTTTGGCTAGCCGACGTGCCGAAGAAAGCACTTGAGGAGCTCACAGTCCTTGTAGAGGTGCTTGATGGGGTAGGTGTGGTTGGTGCATGGACTCTCTATGAGATTGTCAAAGTGGTCGAGCTGGCCATGCTAGGGGTACTAGCCCACACGATCGGATTGTGGTGACCAAAGCAGGGTTGGCCGATCGCCGTCGATCCTTCTTGTTCTTCTTGCCCCTTTGTGTAGAGGGGCCTTTGCCTTGGTCCTTATGCTTGGTCTTGCCCCTGTCCCTGCCACTGCTAAAGACCGCTCCGACCACCTCCAGTGCTAGAGGCATGGTTTGTGGCAACGTCGAGTAGGTCGTGGGTGGTATGGGGCTTTAGACAGCCGAGCTTGTGGATCAAGGACTCACAGGTTGTCCCTAAAGAGGAACAGGCTGATGACTGTCCACGTCGACGACATCAGGAAGAGAGTTGCACCATTTTGAGAACTAGCTGATGTAATCCCATAGGGACTCATGGAGCTTCTACTAGCAGCTCTTGAGGTCCTAGGAATTCCCAGGATGGACATATGTCCCCTAGAAATTTCCGACGAAGACCCTCTTGAGATCCGCCTAGTTGCGGATGCTGTCGGGCGGGAAGAATTTGAGCCATGCTTGAACATGCTCCCCCTCAGTAGATGGGGAGATATTGGATGATGAAATGGTCATCATCCACTCCTCCAACTCGGACAGGCTGAGCCAAAAGTCTTTGAGCCATATACTAGGGTTCGTTTCTCTAGTGTATCTGGTGATGTTGGTGGGTGGTCGGAAGCACTATGGGAACGACGCTCTCTAGATGCGATGATCCAAAGGCCTATGGTCCTAGGCCATCCAGGGATAGGACTTTGGCCGTTTGGTCAGCCACCATGCCTTGGGGTGTGTGTCCCTATACTCCTCAATGAGGCTGGGGCCTGTATCGCCCGCTCTCGCTGCCACTCGATAGGCGTCATCATTGTGCCGAGGCATGGTGTCGATTGTTGATGACACTGCGAGCATCACGATTTGGCCTGAGGCAATCACACATAGGTGGTCGGTGTTGCAGGGTGCTGGGTCAGGCTGTGGTGTAGCCATGGCCTCCTGCCCCACCCCTGGCAACAGTAGTGGTGAGTGGACTAGAGTGATTTGACTAGGCATGGCCCCATCCCCCTGGTGGGGCAAGAGGCCAGTGAGCCGGTGTTGCGACAGTGGAGCTCTCTGGCCTACTGAATGGTGGCAGTTTTCACTAGTGCCCGAAGGTTTCGGTGGATTGCCTATTCCTGGGGTCAGGCAGGCTCAAGAAGACTGCATAGAAGCATCGCCGTAGCAGTGATGTTCTAGCCAACCTGAGCAAACTACGGAGGGGGGGTCATTCCCTCCATCCAGGATGTTACACTAGACCTAGCGGGCATGACCCCGAGCTCCGCTTGCTAGGTTGCAGCGCACATGGCGCAGCGTGCTATGCCGAGCGCGCTAGTGTAGGTGGCGACTAGCTCCGCCGCCTTTGTCATAACTCCTCGATGTGCTCCTATGCATGCGCGAGGGCCTTTGCATGAGGGTCTGGAGGGGTGTGAGTCTATAGAGACTCAGCTACCACCGATGGCTATCCCGTAGCGTCCACCATAGCATACTCCTAGGACAGAGGGTGGCCAGGTGCCCCTAGAGCCTGTCACTTTTGTCCTCATCATCCATGAGGTCATGAAAAGAGGAAGGAGCGTAGCCCTGCTATCCCCACGAATTTAGATGTGAGAGGGGGTGATGTCAGCATCCTTCAAAGCCCCCACGCGTACTGCTTCCATAGGGGATGTGAAGCTATAGGGGAACCGGTCGCACGACAGTCATGGTGTGGACAAAGGGGTCCCTCTAGAGAGATGGCAGAAGGTATTAAATAGCGAGTAAAGAACAATATGTACATCACTCACCATGGGGTTTGAGCCTAGCATGGGCTTGGTGAAGCGCGAAGTGTCTTGACGTTGAGGTCATCGAGTGGCCTAGGGCTGGTGGAGAGCGCTCCTCCTCTAGTGGATGTTGGGATGAGCGCCTCCTCACTGGAGGCGGGGCACAGTCGAGCTAGTCTGCTGATGAAGTCCTAGACCCCCAAAGAGGAAAGTCTAGAGTGGCTAGAAGATGGGAGGAACCCACATCCCAATAGTTGGGAGCGTAGGAATCTCCATTGAGCCAAAGCGAATTGTATCGCTCGAGCCCAGTCATGCCGAAGATGGTGGAAAGATGGGCCATCTGATGACCAAAAGTATGAATGCACGGCGTCTTCCCCACAGACGGTGCCAACTGTTGATGCTGAAAAGTGACCAACAAGTAAATATTTGTAGTTTTCTCATGCGTTGTGATCGGATGTGGCCTAGCACTCAATGACATAGGATTTATACTGGTTCTGGCAATGTGCCCTATGTCCAGTTTTAGTTGGTCGGTGACTTCATTCCTAGAGCCTAGATGCTTCGAAGTTTGCTGTGGGGCTTCAAACGAGTAGGAGTAGAAAGGGGGTGCTAAAGGCCCGATCGGACTCTAAACCGAAGGGCCGAGAGTGATAGGAGCTCTAGCATGTGCTAAGTTTTAGAGCATGTGCTCTGCGTAGCTTTAGAGTTCTAGAGCTATTCAGATCCAAAAATCAGATCCCTTTTTAGGAGAGAGCTCATCCCCTTTTATAGTCGAAGGGGATGGGCCCTTACAAGTCAGAGAGAGAGAGATGGAAAGTGTACTGTGTGCTACCTAGTCTTGTTGCCCATGCTGTCGGGTATGAGATAGTTGTCGGCGGCCACAATACTGTTGATGTCTAGATGCATGTGGCAGGCTCCACCGTGTTCGCCTAGTATAGCAAATGTCGATGCCTACTATACTATAAGAAAGATGTCGGCGCCTATAATACTGTAGGGCAAATGTCGGCGCCTACAATACTGTTTGGGTTCTGACATGCCTAGAAGTTTGCATAGTGCCAATCTAGCATGGCCTTTTGGAACAGTCCTACGAGTGCACAGAGTATGGTAGGGTATGGTCCTTGATATTATGGTTTGACTTGAGCTCCTTACCTTATCTGCTCTACTTGATTCTCATGCCCTCACTAAGCGAGCATCCATGGTCGGTCATTCCCAGTCAACCTCGACCGCGTTGGTCGAGGAATAGCTACAAATAGAGGTCCGACACATTCCTGGTCAGAAAAGGCGATCGGAGTCGGACGATGTCCCCACCTTGGCCAGGTCTTTTGGTCGAGGACCGGATCATTCTCCTGGCCTATCATTAGGTATCTAGGGCCCAGGAGTCGCACATTGTCGCTGTACCACCTACTGGACCAAGTTTTTGTAGGGAACCGAGTCCATTGGGGACTACGGGTTTATGAACCCGACACATAGGCTTTTTAAATTAAGCATGGTGCTTAGGTTAAATGGTCTTCTTTAATCAAAACTTGACATGGTGTTAAATTTTGGTTAATGAACCTAGAGTATTACTTTCATAAACAACGGAGGTAATCAGTAATTGAGATTAATCAAGGCTAGAATTATTTTTTTGCAAAGTTTGCTTTAGCCTTGCCTAAGTTATATTAAAAGATAAAAAGATGATTGAACAAATAAAAAATATACCTATTAATAAATGCATAAATAAAAAGAAAAAATATATAATAAAATAAATAAAACTACAATAATGATAATAATTAATAAAAATTTAGGCTTCTTGGTGTTCAGGCCAGTAGAGCCCTTGTTGTTTGCACCTTTGTTTCTTTTTGTTTGAATAAAACATGTACAAGAATAAGTGTGGGGGAGATCTCCGATGCATAACAAACTCATATTCGAGATCTTCGATCAACACATTGCACAACATCGAATGATCCAACGCGTAGAAGGATGGAATAGATGGCTCCTGAGAGGATTTGCTGTACCCTTGGTTTGGTCAAACCACCTCTAACTTAGCTCCTTCTTCAACGATGGTTTGTGTAACACAACCCTTAACTCCCTATAATTTTGAGTTTGAACAAACATAAATCTTGATCACTAAAATTGAACTCAATTCATCCCTGTTATCTTCTCCTCATGAACAATGCCCCTATGCACCACACTTTATTTAAAAATCTTTGAAAAGTGACATGTACATGACATCTCTAAGATAGAAGCCTGCATAAAGTTTGTTCCATATACATACACTTATGCTAGTGGGAAAATATTCTAATAGGACAATCAAGTTGACTAAGTTGTTGGGAGGTGTGATATAGTTCTGGTTTATAAATCCTACCATTTCTATTCAAAGTACTTGGAGAATTTGTTTTGATAAAAATACAAAACCATAGTATCACATACTCCTCAATTGGTGAGCAATTCCTATCAAAGCCAAATATGATATCTTGCAAAATTTAAGCCTTCTACATAAGCTGCTTGTTATTGTGTTGAGCTTCGTCAAGTTTTGTTGACCCTTGTTGAGATATTTATCATGCTCCCAAGATCAAGATCATGTACACTCCACATACACATGCTGCTCCTACACTGGGAGTACGCAAAAACATGCTTTCATCTAGATCCACTAAAAATTCTGTTCCTACACTAGGGAGTAGACAAAAATATGTTGGTTAGGGAAATACTCCATATTATAAAAAGATAATGTTCTCTCTCTAAATATGTGGTTTAGAAAAATAGACATGGGCTATGCAAAAAGTTTATGATAAAAATATATATATATGGACACATGAAGGTCCAAGTCAAAAAAAAATGGACACATGAAGGTCCAAGTAAAAAAATATGGACACATGAAGGTCTAACGTACAAAAAAATAAGAAATATGATGAGCACATGAAGGCTCATGTATTAAAAAGAGAGAGAAGGAAGAAATATAGCCATGTTTCTAAATAATAAGTTATAGAGAGAGATCATATCTACAAAAGGAGTATAGTTTTAGTTTACCCTTTTCGACACACATGCATATCTTGATCTAAGAGTATAACACTTCTCTCCTTGGATCCTTGATTTGACTTTACAACATATGCAATACAAGTATGCTATATTGTTTAGTCTGCTGCTGCTCATGTTATTAGCACCAAAAAAGGTTCAGTAGTATGGGGTACAAATGGTCGAGAGAGGGACAGGTCCCAAGTCTCTGATGGAATGATCAAAAGGATGCCAAGAGCTTGGTTGCTGCTTAGCTGTGTGGGTGATGTGTGTTGAATTGATTCCATCCCCTTAGTGTGGTGTCCTGCCCTCACTTTTATAGACCAAGGGGGAGCAGGGGTTACAGATGGGAGAAAGAGGAAGAAACCAAAGGTAGATAAGGTCCTTCGATGGTGCCAGGTCTTCCTTTTCCCTTGAGCCTACCCTGCTGACTTGGCATACCATGCTAGGGATAGCACGCTCACTGATCCTAATAGGGCCGTGCTCTAGCTTTGTTTCAACAAGTGGTCATGTCCCATCCTACTCCGGTGGATGGTGTGGCGTGCCAGGGTGCCGAGCCATGACTCTACGGGGAGCAAACAGGGAAGTGACTATACGTCCATTACTATAGATGATGCGAGTTCTTTCCTAGATTGTAGTGGTTGTCATATGCTTATGTTAGGATCCACGTCCAAGGGCTAATGGCGGTGCCCACAACACTGTAAGACAAAAGTCTACGCCTACAACACTATTCAGGCTCTGTCATGCCTAGAAGAGCTTAAAGCCCCCATCCCATCGTATCCTGATGGCACTTTCCTATAGGCAGGCAGGGCATGGTCCCTAGTACTGCGGTTGACTCGAATGTCCTATCTCACCTTGTGCTCATCATTATGAAGGAGCATGGTGCAGTCATCGGGTGATGCGAAGCCTACCCTAGGACGTCGGGCATGGCGGATCCAGCCCTCAGCTGTCGGGTGAGGTGAAGCTAGCCCTTAGCCAGTTGGGCGAGGTGGAGCTAGCCCTCAACCATCAGGTGAGGCTAGATCCAGCCCTCAGCCATCGGGCGAGGTAGAGTCCAGCCCTCGAGGGTCGGGCGAGGTGGAGCCAACCCTTTGGGGCCGGGCAAGGTGCGGCCAACCTTTGGTTGTATGGGCAAGAAGTGTAGTCGCGTTCTTTCCTAGAAGCATCAATGTTTGATGGTTATTAGCTCCACCTCATTGGACACCCCAGTATTAGGTCCTCGACAGTAGCCCTCGAGCCCCCGAGTGATTCAGATAGAATCACCTAGGGGGTGATTTGACTTGCCAGAGGGTGCGCATGAGTGCACCCAATGGGTGTAGTCCCTAAGCCCCTAGGTGATTTGGATAGAATTGTCTGGGGGGTATTTCGATTTGCCAGAGGGTGCACGCGAGCACACCCATTGGGTGTAGCCAACAAGCCTCGGGTGATTCGGATAGAATCGCTTGAGGGGTATTTCAGACCCTTCGTGGGTATGGCTTTGAGATTCGGTGTTTTTGACAACTAGATAGTTTAAAGGGAACCCTGGTATCCTATTCACAGGGATTCATCCAGGGTCAGCCTGGTTGAGACTCAATTGTAGACCAAGACACCTTTGAGGCTTGTGCGCCTGAGTTTTGGCCACTCGCGGGCCCATTCCTCGTTGGGATGGCCGTTGAAACTATTGGGCCAACCCTCAAACTCCTGGGCCTAGGCAGGCAGGAGAAATGCTTTTTGGCCCATATCCCCTCTGCAGGAAAAGAGTCCTGATCTACCCGGGATGGTGAAATGTCCAGTGTGACTTTGGTGGGAAAGGATAGGGATCGTGAATGCGTATCCCATGACGTGACATGGTGGTGTATCATGGCAGGCATGGAGATCTAGGTGGACGGTGCCCTTCTCGCATCTGTCGCCCCTATAAAACCAAGGGGTTCACGCCCAGGGTTCTATACTTTGCCTCGTTGTCGTTGCATCTACAACCTCCATCGCCAATTGCCTAAGCCTCCTACACTCGCATCGTAGCTGCCGTCAAGCTTGCATCCAACCACCCCTCCCAATCATTTAATGGAGCCATGGACTAGATCTGATATCACCCTTTAGCACCTAGAGGGCCTTGTTCGCCATGGCCTCCTTTGCCCATGGACCGTCACCAATGAGTGGCGGTTGCCCAACAATGAGGACGTGTCGTTGTTGCCTGAAGGCTATGTGGTGTCCTTCACTCATTTTCATGAGTGGGGATTCACCATCCCCGCCCACAAGTTTCTTTAGGGCTTGCTACACTACTACAAGGTGGAGCTGGAACATCTTACCCCCAATAGAGTCCAACACATTGCGGCGTTCATTGCCCTATGTGAGGGATTCCTTGGGATTAGTCCCCACTTCAACTTGTGGTGGTATTTCTTTGCCATCAACCTCTTGAAGAAGTGGGAGAAGAGGCAAGAGCTGAGTGTGCCGGTGGGATGTGCCGGCATTCATCTCCACAACAACCGGGTAAATGAATACCTATCGATGCATATGTCAACCTCCAACAAGGGGTGGCATTCACATTGGTTTTACATCAAGGACGACGCAGCTGCCCCCTTGCTAGCGTTCTTCGGGCACATTATCGAAGAGGTCCTAGAGCCATGGAAGTAGGGTGTTCCAGATAAAGACAAGAAGAAAATCTAGGATCATCTCATCGTGATCCGAATTCTGAAGGAGAGGGTGTGAAGGGGCCGGGGATCATCGGCGCCTACCATATGCGGAGGGTGGCACCACTGATGAGCCGCATGCTTCCCCTATACCTGATGGTGCTCGGAGCGTCACTCGATGGAACGATGCTTGCTAATGAAGTGCTCCCCCCTCTGAAGTGGCACAGCGTATTAAGGAGGCGATGGAGCCTTTGAAGGATGACGCCAGCATCATCCTTGATTTCATGTATCTAGTGCCGGAGCACCCTCCAATGTGGCCAGAACCGGGGTACATTGACTTTGTAAGTTCTCCTTTCTCATACCTCTTTTCTAATTAAACTTTTGACCTCTTGATGCTGACATTGGGATAGCGGGACCAGCCAAAGAGGCTCGTCCTTATGGATAGCTCAGCTCCACTGCCGAAGGATCTGCTCGTGGCAATGGTGAATCACACCATGGCCAAGTGGGAGAAGAAGACGAAGGAGTTCAAGAGGAAGAAGAAGCTACAAAAGCAGCAGGCATCGGAGTGAGGTGAAGAGATAGACAGTGATGACGATGACGATGACGAGGAAGATGATGAGGTAGTCGCAGACATTGAGTGGGGTCAGCGGTAGACCTAGGAAATATTTTAGGGGGGCTAAACAACACTACTGTTTGATCTTAAGTCTCAGCCCCCCTACACTATAGAACTTTGCCTAAAAATTCATGGGGGCTCCAAAGGGGTTCCACTACTCTGAGATGGGTAGGGGGGGCTTGAGCCCCCCCCCCGCCCCACCGCTATGTCCACCCCTAAGTGGGGTGACCTAGGAGGTGAGGACGCACTGATAGGTGCCCACTTGTCAATGTAGGGACCCTTCCCATTCCATGCTGGGGAAGATGGGGCTGTGAGGCTGGAGGAGGTGGGCCAGACCGTTGGCCCGTCCTTAGAACCATCAGAGGCAGGTGGATCTGCCACCGTGCCTAAGGTACTAGCAGGGGCGAGCGACCCCACCACCATGCCTTAGGAATCAGTGGGGACAGGTGGACCTGTCGCCATGTCCCAAGAGCTAGCAGGGCTGGGTGGATCCACCGCTGAGCCTAGGGCATCAAGAGTGGGGAGCGGCTCTGCCGCCATGCCCTCAGATACATGGGAGAAGAAGATGAAGGAGTTTAAGAGGAAGAAGAAGCTACAAAAGCAATAGGCATGGGAGCGAGGTGAAGAGATAGATAGTGATGACGATGATGATGATGAGGTAGTCGCAGACATTGAGTGGGGTCAGTGGTAGACCTAGGAAATATTTTAGGAGGGCTGAACAACACTGCTGTTCGATCTTAAGTCTCAGCCCCCCTACACTATAGAACTTTGCCTAAAAATTCATGGGGGCTCCATAGGGGTTCCACTGCTCTGAGATGGGAGGGGGGCTTGAGCCCCCCCACCCCACTACTATGTCCGCCCCTGAGTGGGGTGACCTAGGAGGTGAGGACGCACTGATAGGTGCCCACTTGTCAATGTAGGGACCCTTCCCATTCCATGCTAGGGAAGATGGGGCTGTGAGGCTGGAGGAGGCAGGCTAGACCGTTGGCTCATCCTTAGAACCATCAGAGGTAGGTGGATCTGCCACCGTGCCTGAGGTACCAGCGGGGGCGAGCAACCCCACCACCGTGCCTTAGGAATCAGTGGGGACGTGTGGACCCGTCGCCACGTCCCAAGAGCTAGCAGGGCTAGGTGGATCTGCCACCGCACCTAGGGCATCGAGAGTGGGGAGTGGCTCTGCCGCCATGCCCTCAGATACATGGGAGGCGAGCAACCCTAGCCTGGGAGCTAGGGATGGACTCAAAATGGTCCCGCCCCAATGAGGAGGAGTAGGGAACTAGGGGTTCATCCCCCAATCATCTCCACCACCCAATAGCGCCAACGTAAGTTACCGACTCCTCTGTTTTCTCTATTTTCCTCTGTTTTTCATAGCGAATCATGCCTTTTGTTTCTTCTACAATGTCAGGAGACTGGTCAGATGGGGCACTTTCGTAGCACTGGCTCCCAAGAAGACCCTCGCCCTTTAGGCTAGGCGGGGGCCACCGCCTGGCGTCACTCCTGTTTTAGGCGAGAGCGGAGCCGACATCATAGCCTCATCGGTCGGTCTGGCACCGCCCATGGTGGTGCACATGCCCTCAGTGGGTCAAGCTATTGGTGAGGCTATGAAGGCGTCCTCGAAGGTTGCCACTCAACTAGCAATGGAAGTGCTGCCGACTCTGGGGTGGGCGGAGCTGTTGGCCGCACCCATTATATCGACCACGGTAGGTGCGGCGTAGCCAGATGAGGTCCCACCAATGGAGGTGAAGGTGATGGTAGCTTTGACGGATGGGTCACAGCCAAAAGCTATGGTGGTGGGGCCCGAGGTAGCAGCGCATCCTGCGCTATCGATGGCCCTAGAGACGACGCCTACCGTGGGCCGGACCGAGGAGGTTGTGGCCTATGGACCCTTGGACACCACGGTGGTTGCCAAGGAGACTGACAGGGAGTTGTGCTTGGTCCAGCCATTGTGTGGCCGCCACTCGCCCATGCGAGATGAGCCCCCGCCACGGTGGTGAGTCCGTGGGACCCATCGTTGGAATGCTTCACCCTCGACGTCGCCACCGAGGGCATGGAGCAGGAGAAGCTTAGCGAGGGGTTCATGGTCATGCTGGAAGCTCTGAACTAGGCCAGTGGCATCCTTTGAGACATAATCATTCCCACTAGCCAGGTATTCACTTGGTCTTGCCTCTTAATCTCTTTTTTCTTTATCTATTTTTGTTTTCTGACCGCTGCCTTTTTCTAGTCTCTTATTGCTCACAGCTAGAAGAAATCCCGCTTCCTTTATGAACACAAGGAGGATTGGGGCCGCCTCATCGATGAGGCATGGCTGCATAGGGATGTGACCACCCAGCTTCAACAGAGAGTGGCTGAATTGACTCCCCTTGCCGAGGAAGCGGGCGATCTTCGATGGCGGGAGGCCAAGGCCCGCCATGATGCAGAGCTCGCCAAGAAGTCTTTTGATGAACTATCAAAGAGGGCAAGGTAGGATCAGGAGGAGGCCGCCAGAGTGTAGAAGGAGTAGGACGAGCTACTCCAGTAGGACACCGAGGCCCACTAGTGGATCATCGACCTCCTGGACGAGGCCAAGAAGGAGCGGGATCTTAGGCTGGTAGCCGAGGAGACTTCTGCGGCCCTAGAGTAGAGGGTGAAACTAGATGCCGAAATGGTCGCCCAGCTATGCACGGAGTGAGACGAGCTATGCCATACTGTGAAGAGGTTCCGCTCGGAGCACGGCGTGGCCTGTGGGGAGCGCAATCGGGCCATCTGAGAGAGTGATGAGGCACAACAGAGGATCCACTCCCTCTAGGCTGAGCTAGATATCGTGAGAGCCTAGAAGCTAGAGGCTGGGGGTGCAACTACTAGACTGGCCACAAATCTCACCAATGCGAGGAGTCTACGATGACCTGTAGGTGGTGCAGGCGGAGGGGACCAGCTCTCTCACATAGAGCAAAAATGCATGAACAAGAAATCACAAGCTAAAGTATCCTCAATTAAGCTTGATTCTTTCTATGTGCCTACCAAGGGTACAAATGGTGTAAAGGCTAAGTTCATTGGTGCACCATGGATGAGCTCAAAGAAGAAAGCTATTTGGGTGTCAAAGAGCTTAGTAACTAACCTTCAAGGACCCAAGCAAGTTTGGGTACCTAAAAATTGATCTTCTTTTTATAGGTCAATTATAAAGCCAGGGGAAGGCATTGGGTTCTTGATAGTGGGTGCACTCAACACATGACCAGTGATGCAAGAATATTCAACTCAATCAATACCAATGGCAATGATGGTTATGATAGTATCACATTAGGTGACAATGGCAAAGGCAAGGTCAAAGGGCTTGGTAAGATTGCAATATCCAATGACATGAACATTTCTAATGTGTTGCTAGTAGAGAGCTTGAACATCAATTTGCTATCTATGGCTCAATTGTGTGATCTTGGATTTAAATGCATATTTGGAGTAGATGATGTAGAGATCATAAGTGTAGATGGCTCTAATTTGATCTTCAAAGGCTTTAGATATGAGAATCTATACTTAGGTTGATTTCAACGCTAGTGAAGCTCAATTGTCAACATGCTTATTCACTAAGTCTAGCATGGGTTGGTTAAGGCACAGAAGGCTTGGTCATGTTGAAATGAAACAATTGAATAGATTGGTTAAGCATGACTTGGTTAGAGGCTTGAAAGATGTTGTGTTTGAAAAGGATAAGCTTTGTAGCTCTTGTTAAGCCGGCAAACAAGTTGGAAACACCCATCCTAAGAAGAGCATAATGAGCACTAGCAAGGCATTTGAGTTATTGCACATGGACTTGTTTGGGCCAACACAATACACTAGCATTGGTGGAAACAAATATGAGTTTATGATAGTGGATGACTATACAAGATACACTTAGGCATTCTTTCTAGTGGATAAGAGTGATGTGTTTACAACATTCAAATCTTTTGTCAAGGGCATACACAATGAATTTGAAACAACCATCAAGAGAGTTAGAAGTGATAATGGTAGTGAGTTCAAGAACACAAAAATTAATGAGTTGTGTGATCATTTTGGAATTAGACATCAATTCTCGGCCAAGTACACTCTACAATCAAATGGCCTTGTTGAGAGGAAGAATAGAACACTTATTGATATGGTAAGGTCTATGCTTAGTGAGTACATTGTGTGTCAATCCTTTTGGGCCAAAGCAATCAACATGGCTTGCTATTGTAGCAACCGCCTCTATTGTCACCCCCTGAAAGAGAAGACACCGTATGAGCTCTTGAATGGTAGAAAGCCCAATATTGCATATTTTCGGATTTTTGGTTGCAAATGCTATATCTTGAAGAAGGGCACTAGATTGAGAAAGTTTGATAAGAAGTGTGATAAAGGATTCTTGCTTGGATACTCAACCACTAACAAAGCATATAAAGTTTGGAATTTGGCAAGTGGTACTCTTGAGGTTTGAATTTGATGAAACCAAGGGTTCCCAAGATGAGAATGAGAACTTGGAAGATGTTAGAGGCACTCAACTTTCAAATGCCATGAAGAACATGGATGTTGGTGAATTGAGGCCTAGGCAAGTGATTGATGAAGAAGATGATCAAGTGCAAGTGCTCTCTATCTTAAATATGCAAGTTGACACTAATGAAGCAAGTTCAAGTGGCTCTTATGACAATAAAGAAGATCAAGTAGCTAGTACATCATCTCAATCTAATGATCAAGAAAGTGTAAGCAACAATATCCCAATACTCCAACCAACCAATATTGCAAGATATCATCCATTGGCCACCATTATTGGATATATTTCTAGAGGTGTACAAATAAAGATCAAGATTAACATCATTTTGTGAAATACTTCTCATTTGTGCCATCCATTGAACCAAAGAAGATATAAAAATATTGATGGATATTGATTGGGTAATGTTATGCATGAAGAATTGAAAAACTTCACAAGAAATCAAGTATGGGAGTTAGTTGAAAGACCAAAGAACCGCAATGTGATTGGAACCAAATGGATCTATAGAAACAAGCAAGATCAAGATGGGATAGTAGTAAGGAACAAAGCAAGACAAATAGCACAAGGCTATACATAAGTTAAAGGTCTTGACTTTGGAGAAACATATACCCCAGTTGCTAGATTGGAAGCAATTAGAATCTTGCTAGCCTATGCTTGTGCCCACAACATCATGATCTATCAAATGGATGTCAATGGTGCATTTCTCAATGGCTACATCAATGAAGAAGTTTATGTTGAGCAACCTCCTGATTTTGAAGATGACAAGAAGCCCAACTATGTGTATAAGTTAAAGAAGGCATTATATGGCTTAGAAGCAAGCACCTAGAGTATGGTATGAGAGGTTGAGGGACTTCCTACTCTCTAAAGGGTTCATGATGGGCAAGGTTGACACCACTCTTTTCACTAAGAAGATTGGCAAAGACTTGTTTATGTTGCAAATCTATGTTGATGACATTATATTTGGATCAATCAATCAAGACTTTTGTGAAGAGTTTGGGAAGATGATGGCTAATGAGTTTGAGATGTCCATGATTGGAGAGTTGAGTTACTTCCTTAGACTTCAAATCAAGAAATTGAAGAATGGTACATTTGTGGGTCAAGGCAAGTAAATCAAAGACATACTCAAGAAATTTGGCATGAATGAAGCAAAGGCCATTAGTACACCAATGGGAAGAAATGACAATTTGGATAGTGATGCAAGTGGCAACATGGTGGATCAAAAGTTGTATCGGTCTATGATTGGAAGCCTACTCTATGTGACTGCATCAAGACCGGATGTTATGTTTAGTGTGTGCATGCGTGCAAGATTTCAAACCTCACCAATAGAAAGTCATTTGAAGGCTACAATGAGAATATTGTGGTACTTGAAGCATACATAAAATGTTAGTTTGTGGTATCTCAAAGGAGCAAAGTTTGAGCTAGTTGGTTATTCTGACTCAGATTATGCGGGATGCTTAGTTGAAAGGAAGAGCACCTCGAGCACTTGTCAACTATTGGGAAGATCACTTGTTTCATGGTCATCAAAGAAGCAAAATAGTGTTGCATTATCAACCGCCAAAGCCGAATACATATCCACCAGTAGTTGTTGTGCACAATTTTTTTGGATGAAGACCACCTTGAATGATTTTGGATTTAAGTTCAAGAAAGTGCTATTGCTATGTGACAATAAGAGTGCCATCAAGCTAACCAAAAATCCGGTTCAACATACAAGAACAAAGCATATTGATGTCCACCACCATTTCATAAGAGCTCATCAACAAAAAGGGAACATTTCAATTGAGACTGTAGACACTGAAGATCAACTTGCCAACATATTCACCAAGCCATTCGATGAGAAGAGGTTTTGCATGCTAAGAAATGAGTTAAACATATTGGATTTCTTAAATATGTGTTGATGCACCCCCACTTATATAACATGCCTCTCCTTCGAGCAATCCATGGTAAAAGTTGATTGGCATGCATTCATTCTTTGTAAAGGACATGTTTAGTGTATCTAGTCATTTCTCATGTTTTATAGGCTCATTCATGAAAATCAAATGAATTTGATGCTTGTATGGTACCACTATTGCTTCTATGCTTGATATGATCTAGTGATAGCATATGACATGTTTGTGGGCTTGTGAGCCAAGTCTTTGATCTAGAAAATGAGCTGTAAGTGTTTAACTCAACATGGTACAAGATAACCCTTGAAATGAGGTGTGAAGAAGCTTGTCATTGGATCAAACTAAGTTAAATATCTTTGGCAAGTGTTATAGATTAGACCAAAATTGGGGAAAATGATCCTCACCCATTGATTGACATTGATAATCTTAATTTATCTAAAATTGAACCTTTGTGGCCATTGATGACAATGGGGGAGAAATTAATGCACAAAGATAGAAATAAGATAACAAAGGGGGAGGGACTTTGACATAGGGAGAGAAATATAAAGTAAGGGGATCAATTAAAATTTGAGCACACAAGTAAGGGGAGCAAGCTCATAAACTTGATTGATGCATTTGAATGTGCATTACATATGTTTGCTTGCATGCACAAGTTTTTAAATTAAAATTCCTTGCTTGTGTGGTGTATGCTAGTTGTAGGTTTGAATGATGAAATAAAAAACTAGCATGCATAGGTGATAGTTAGATATGCCTTGGTTTTGCTTTTCAAGTGGTACTAGAGCCTTGCATATTGTAACATTCCGTAATTCCGTGTAATAGAAAAATCCCAACTTTTAAAATTTTTGCTTGAATGTGTGTTGCATATAAATGTTAGGTCAAACTTAAGTCAAATGGTTTCCCTTCCCACCCCAAATTCAAAATCTGAGCTTTAAAAACTTTTACAACGAACCACTTGTCATGAAGTTGGCCAGGCGAAGTCAACAACATGACAAGGGGAGTTTTCAAATAAAATGTTTTGGACATAAATTGAAACTTTGGTTGAATTCGAGCCACACATGAATTCAACATGCAACCCCCACACTTGATTTATTATTTTCTAAAACAAAACCCCAACTCTCTCTAATCTTCTTCAAATTGAGTTTACAATAATTGATGCTCCATTTAGTATCAGATGCACGTGTGATTTGGTTCTTTGTGTTGTTTGTGCTTGGAGGTAGCCCCTCTCCTCCTAAAATCCCTAGAGTAAATAGAGAATCCTCTCTCCTTGATCTCCTAAGCCATCAAGCCTATCTTGTGATAGAACCGCCCAATTTATATAAGATCAAGTACGTCTATCCCCGCTAACATGTTGACGCACGCATACTTTCACTTATATAAACCCGGTAGTCCATCGAGTGTCACAAAGGACCTCAGTAAATCAACATCACAACCAAGATCGCGTGATTAAGCAAATACACATCACATACGCAGAGTTGCAGCAAAAATAATATTACAAATGGGTTCATAAATAATAGTATAAGTTGGGTTTCAAAACTGATTAGTGAAAACAACATAGCTTTTAAATGATTACATTAATATAAGTTCCAAATACATTGCTAGCATAAGTGATATCCTTAGAAAAAAAGCATATAGATAAGAAATAAATATAGAGTCATCGAGCCCACCGGTGGTCAGCCACCATCTTTAGCAGGCCAAGAACTTCACCTGCAATATGGTGGGATAAACCCTGAGTACTCAAATGTACTCAGCTAGACTTACCCATCATAAACCAAAAATAAAGTGACACCAGGGAGTATGCAAGGCTTTATAGGTGGAGCTAGCTTAACAACATTTTGCATAAAAGCCAAGAGTTGAGCTATACATTTTTACAATTCAGTAACCAAGTTAATTATAGCTATTCATCTCTAGATTAGCAACTAACCTGTGCCAAACATGTTGGATATCATTTTGTAACAGGCAATAGTAACCATAGCTGGTATAATGTTGTAACATCATCATCATCATCATCATTATAACCATCAACTTCAATTAAGTGTCTCTATGGGGCCGCTACTCAGTCAAGTTCTCACTATCCGAGAGAGACAGAGATTCGAATCGATTCCTACCCAGCTGGGGAATTATTCCTAAAACAAACCCAATCAACCTGATTAGTGGTTGACTTGGGTCACCTTTGGTACAACTCAAGAACAAATTCATGGGTCCACGCAGCGCCGCACTCTTAGGAGTCCACTCTACTAGGAGGTCAATTTCTCCATCGAACTTACACCAATGGCTCCCCGCACATCCTTACTACCGCCAGAGTGCGCACTTTCGCTTCTCGGCTTTCGGCCTGAGTTGAACTACTCGGCTTTGTGGTCAGAACGAGTTATCCGACCAACTAAGTGATAGGCATGCATTCAACATGACATGAGGACATAGAGCGCATCGGTCCTTAAACGACATAGATGGGGATAAATCCACAACCAATACCTCATGTCTTGTTGCTTCTCTATCGACATCCCACCCAGTCTCTATTTATTATTATCACATGGTTATTTCAACGAAAGCAAATATAGCCAATTGTGCTTTGGTATCCACCTATATCTCATAGGTGACAGGAAATCACCTGACTTCTACCGGTCTAAGCATCGCTAAGCATATATTCGATCCTGGACCTACATAGGGTTCAAGGTATATTTCTAGACAAGGTAGTTCTATGCATCAAGTGGTTCCAATCAACTCTTATAACCTAATACATCAAACATAAAGAACTCAAGTGATATTTATAAAAATGTAGGAGGCTTAGAATGCTCTGAGGCTTGCCTGGGATCCAACACTAGGTTAGTGTTTGTTAGACGACACTCGCTTGGCAATCATCTCCCATTCAGGCATGTACTCCAGGGGTCCTTCCATCTTCAGGATAGGTCCACCATACACCATCTTCGGGTTCGGCTCCAACATCATGTCCTTCACGTGGTTCATCTAGTGTACCTAGATGAGATGCAAGATACAAGTGCATGAATATAAAGAATGGTAATATGAGATGCATCACATAATAGCATTCAAGGCAAACATAAGATCATGCAAGGCATAGACACCTACAGTATTTTACCTAAACATCACGGAACCTATCATAAAGGGATAGCAAGCATATTAGGCATTGCACACAAGTGAACTTAAGTTCATATATTGCACACATGCATCGATCAAGAACTAACCAACATGTTTAGCCAAAATAAGAGCAAGCTAAAGAAATCACCTAGCACATGTATAGAATTCTAGATAGTAGCATAGCAATCACTTGTTTTATCCATAACTGGAGATCCAAACATTCAAAGAAGGTAATCCTAGACTTTATAGAAAGCTAATGAAATTTCCTACAATATTGTTATTATCACGTGCCTGAACCTTGATTGCTTCTGTTGGGTTTCAACTCTAGCCTACCCCAACTTGTTTGGGACTTAAAGGCTTTGTTGTTGTTGTATTGTTATTATCACCAAAAGCTTATTCCAAAGATAACTAGGTCAAATATGCCAATGTTTTAGATCAGCATAGAACTAGGACAGAAAAGTAGTAGTAATTTCAAAATAGCATAACTGGAGTTACAGACATCAAACAAGCATGAACCTTAAATTTATAGAAATATTATTAAATTATCTAAAACATGTTTATTATCATCACATGGTGATTCCACCATTAACAATGTCAATCAAGCACAATTGAGCACCTCTGTCTAGACATGGACAGATTCTGCCATGCAACTTCACAAGCTTATAACTGGAGATTTAGACCACCAAAAGAAGTGATCTTTAACAATTTGGAAAGATCATGAAAATCACTACACTTATTAAGTTATCTCCAAGACATAATTCAAAGCTTAGTTGGGTCATACAACACAATCATTCAGATCTTTACAGAGAGCATGCAAAACTTTATAGGGAAATTATAAAATATATAGCTCCTAAATTATCAGACCTATGGTCTTGAAACTTTAGCACAAGCTAGATTATGAAGTTACCTACAACTTTTGTATTCACCACAACCACAGAAAACATCATTTACAATACGAAAATAATTGCCCCATCAAAACTGCACATGCTGCCCAAACAGCAGTGGTACAGAAAATTGGTAAGAAATTCAGAGAAGCATGACTGGAGTTCTACATGTCCAATAAATGTGGTTCTAGACTTTTTAGAAAGATTAGAAAATTATAAACAACTTTGTTATAAACACCTAAGCAAACTATACTATTAAAAAGGCTCCATAGTACCAACAAGGCAACCCTATCTGGGTTTGGGCAAAAACAACCATAGAAATTTAAGCAACTATAACTAAAAATCTACTTAACCAAAAATTATGCTCTTTAGCTTTTTGGAAATCTTAAGAAAAGTACTAAAACTCATGTATTGTCATCAAGGCATGATTAATAACTTAACTAAGCCAATTAATTCAAACATGTAGGCCTATTCAGAATAGGAGCAAAGCAACACAGGGCATTTGTTATTTTTATATATCGTAAACTATCGAGCATAAAATCCTAAAATTTTTGGCATACATGAACCATCACCTGAGTAGCACTACATAAAAATTTCACATTTATTTCATTAAAACAATTGCAGTTATGTAAAAGACAAGACACAACTAGTATGAAAAACCTAACTGCAAAAATCTATTTTTATAGCAAAATATTTAAACTAAAACATGCCATATTATAGATCTACTACATATATAATTTCACAAGGATTCCAAAAAGTCCACATTTGTTATTTTACAATATTTCTACAGTTTATTATGAATTTTAGAACTTTCAGCCAGATTATGCATAAAAGAAAAAGAAAAAGGAAAAACACTTTTACGTCGGGAACCCTGCACTTTTATGAAATCGACCAAGCCAATAAAGGTAAACTCTCTGTCTCTGGCTATTAAGCATCAGGAACCCCGGTAAAAGTTTCTATTCTAATCTATGCTCTTCTTCTACCTTTGGCCGATGCAAAGCACGGTAGAGGAGCCGGAATGGGGGGGGGGGGGGAGGCCGGGCTCTGGCCAGTGGAGGGGGAGCTGACGGCAAGGTGGAGGCCGGCTAGGCTTGGCTATGTCCAACCGTGGCCATGCCCTACCTCAGGCTTGGCCAGCAGCGGCCTATTTAGGGGTCGGCCATGGTGGCACGCATGGCCGTTCGTGCCCAGCGCGCGGGGCCTATAGGGCCTGGCTCGACCGGCTGGTGGCATGCGTCAGCGGCGTGGCTAGTTTGGGTAGAGGAAGGCCAGAGCAAGGAGAGCAGCGACAGCGATGGAGCTCTAGCTCACCTCTATCATGGTGAGCGATAGACATAGGAGAGTAAGAGAGACCTAGCAGAGACTAAGAGGGAGAGGGAAAGAATGGGAGAGTGACAGAGGGGCGAGCGCTTGGGCTCGGTTTTTCCCAATCGGAGGAGCGACGTGGCGAGCATGTGACTAATGAGGCTAGCCACGCAACGTGTGGCATTTGAAGCCGGTCGGCACAACACTATTTCCTAAAAGTGTTCAGTTTGGCCTAAAAATGACTAAAAGTGTCATCTTCCCCCTCTCCCAACTCTCTAACCGTATGATGATTGCTTCAACTGATTACTCCTTGGTGTAGAGCTACATGAGTACACCAATATTGCTTATATGAAGTTGAGTTGGTTGGGCCTGGTTTGGGAGATACAGTGCTCCAAAGGCAAGTACATGAAACTGCTCAAAGTTTCAGTTAAGGGCATCTCAAAACAGTGAAACATGCCATTTTGGAGATCAAATTTGAAGACTCAAATGAACTCCAAAACAGTTGATACTTGTTGTGTTAATTCCTTCACAAAGGGTACTTTAATGCATATTAAGGAATCAAAATGAGTTATCATATGAATTTGGAAGAGAAAATGTCATAAACATATCAACTTGCTATTGCCAATTGGGACAACCAATTTCTTGAGGCATGAAAACAGCAATGGGTTCAAAGTTTGGGCAACTTTTTGACTGTGTTAGGCACTAAATTAGAGTTGGACCTTTAAACAAAAGTTGTTGTACTCAACCTAATATACAACTCTTATTTAGGGTTCATTGACATGCAAAGTCTCTAACATACTAGTCAAGTTAGGTCAAATAGGAATCACAATAAAAAGTATATTCAACCACTTTGGCTCTTAGAAACAATTTTGGGCTTCATGATCAATATAAACCCTTATTAAATTTTGATTCTAAGTTGTTCTAGAGTGTTTAGGTGATCCATTAACATACATGCATGTTAACACTCACACTCACACATGGTTGCATAAATGAAACAAGCATTGCACTCAACAATCAAGTGGAAATCAAAACATGATTTCATGTAATGATAATGATAGATTGATGCCTGATGCTCATGATTATGCAAAAGAAATGCTTAATGAATGCTTAACACCTAGGGGTGTTATAGCCCTCCCCCTTATGGGAATCTCACACCGAGATTCGGTGTGAAAAACTTTTAAGGGAAGAGAAGCGTGTCATCCATTTTCCAACATCAGCGATAGCATTATGCTACTTAGCTTTGAGCATCAGAGAGGCTTATTTGGTCAAGACCACATTTGACATTTGCTCTTCATAAAAAATTGTCTAAAGAATTTCCTTCATTGACTTCCATGAAGCATTATTACTTTTGAGGCAAAACCAAGCGACCACTATGACTTTAAGAGGAAACTGAAATTGTCTTGTGACCTTAAGAGGAATCCAAGATAGCATCGTGTTTCATTCCTAGTATACGGAGAGTGTTACAGAGCATAAACTGACTACTTATAAGTATTTGTTCCTCTAACGAATATAGCATAACCATATGAACTTTGCACTAGATTGCAGCTTCTGAAGGCTACTCATTACGATGGTTTCATATTTGTTCACAAGGTTCAACAAGC
The DNA here is from genome assembly GCF_019320115.1 of Miscanthus floridulus. Taxonomy (NCBI): domain Eukaryota; kingdom Viridiplantae; phylum Streptophyta; class Magnoliopsida; order Poales; family Poaceae; genus Miscanthus; species Miscanthus floridulus. The sequence goes on along the minus strand of NC_089592.1, from coordinate 38,039,358 downwards.
AGTCCTCTATCAAAGTAGCTTGAGTACAACCTTCCATAAGGGATGAGATCATAGATGGGGTAAACATCCTCTGAGGCTGTGAAACTGACCAACCATCAGACAATGTCTATGCCAGTCATAACTGACCAAACACTTAAATGCCAACTGATGGAAAACTACATAAGGTTCCATAAGTGTAGTTTTTTTCTAATAACAACACTGTATTATTTGAGGCTGTTGAGTGAGCAGTGAATGTGATAGCTGACTCTATTGGCTTAGCATTTTCAATGCTCACTATTAAGGGGATCCTCATATCAAAATGACAATAATTATCTAGGTTGGATTTGATGCAACCTCTTGGGTAAAAACACATGGAAGGTACCAAAGGCAAGTCAACATTGGAGAACATTGTTGAAAGGATGATAACGAGGCCTAAAGAACAATGAAGGTTGCAAGTATTTACCAAACTAGAGAAATAGTACACTGCTTAGTAGGTTGAGCACAATTTGCCTTCATGGTGTAGTGGCGCAGTAAGTTAGGTTGACTTATACTATCACAAAATTAGCCTGGTTGGACTACTTTTGACATTGAGGCTTCATTTCTAATGTCAATCAACAACTCAAAATCAAAGTCTAAAATCCGTTGTTTGACACTTTTCGAATTGTTTTTGACTCGTAATGGCACAAATTGACTTGTAGAACACCTTGACTACTCACCATAGTTGATACGAGAGGACAAAAGAAAGGCACAAAGGGATGCAAGGAGTCTTCTATAGGGCATCTAAAGTATTAACAATCATCACATTGCCAACATGACCTGAGCTACAAACACAATCTTCTAATATGAGAGATGATAGTAGTCAGCAGAGAAATCATAGATTCTATACCTCTTGATAATCAGTCCATATCCTACAAACTGCTACTCCATTGTGCACAAATTTTGGTAGGCATTTTGATTCAAGAGTCCTTTAACTATTGACCAAAATTCAGCTCAAGTAGACATCGTTTGACTATCCAAACAAATCATCTACCAAAATTGCTTTGTTCTAAAATTTTGTGACTGAACTGTCAAAACATCTCTCAAATCTGACGCTTTACTCAACCAATCCTCAAACCAACTTAAGACATTGAGGTATCTTAAGCGAGGAATGAGATTACCAAGTTTGGTGTGAATTCAACCATGTTTGAGCCACTAAACGCTGGCTTAAAGATCAATGGTTTAGTGCCATGAAATCTTGATAGATTTCGCATTCTTCTTTTCCTTTGATTTACACATTGGGTAGTGTGTTCGTAGTCTTTAACTCTTTTTATGACAATGGTAGCTTTCTCACTGAGGATGGAGGCTAGGGTTTTCCTCATATGCTTCCTAAGGAACAACTTGAACCATTGATGTAGGCATCGGCTTATGATGCACAAACATTGGACTGGTGGGATGTTCTTGCAGGGCACAATGCATACTTCATGTGGAGGGGTAGTCCTACAAAGATAAGGGAACATCTTTGATTATCCCTCTATGCTTCATCCAATAGAATTCAAAACAATCCTTTGATAGCACCATATACATAACGATGCTGACCGAAACTAGGGACGTGCTTTCTCTAGCTCTTTACTTAGCTGATATAGCATCTTGCATTTCTCATGTGATTGTCCAAGATGGAATTGACTTGATGACACAGGGCTTAGAGAAGAAAGCAGTACTAGCATTACTGGCCGGCTTTGCTATTTCTTCGCTTAGCATTGTCCTATGAGAGATAGCCTTCAGAGCTACCAAGGAGATATTACCTAGCTGTAACTTAACATTCCAACTAGTAACTAATTAGTCATCTCTCAACATTAAAGTTTCAAATCTTCATTTTTAATAGCCATAATCGTGGTTGATGCATAATGGGTGGTCACCATTGAAGTCAGTAGAAAGGTGTCACACCAAAGAAGGTTAGTTGATCATCTTGCATGTAACAGAACCAACCAATTTATAAGAGCACAAGTACGAAAGCAATCACCGGAGTGATCAAACCGTCATACTTGAACCCATATAAACCCGGTAGTCAACTGAAACCACGAAGGATTTCAAACCAACTTGCATACAACCAAGATCACAGTAATTCAACATAACAAGCCACATGTTACATCCATTTCACAAGTAGTTCACAAGTACCTCATACATCAGAGTACACGTAGTTATTACAAAACAAGTTCACAAACAGCAGAAGCAAAGTAGTTTGAGACCATCACACACACTTAGTTCAAATACTAGCCAGCACCATAGTCATATCCAGCAAAAGCAGTAAGATAAGATAACATAGATAATCATGCCCATGATCTAGTCTTCATCCCCCATAGGGTGGAGACAATACTTGCAGTAGCCGTTATAGAGCACGTCATCTGCAACAAGGGGGAAATAAACCCTGAGTACGAGAATGTACTCAGCTAGACTTACCCGTCGTAAACCAGAAATAAATGACACCAAGGAGTATGCAAGGCTTTATCGGTGGATCTTGCTTGACAACCATTTTGCATAAAAGCTTTAGTGATAAGAGAGCATAATTTAATTTATGAGTAAGTAGCAAGTTAACAATCTTAACCTATCAACTAGGTTAGCACCTGTACTAGAGCAAGCAATTGATTAACTCCAAACATTAGTAACCATATCCGGTATAATGTTGTATCATCATCATCATCGATTTAACCATCAAGTTCAATTAAGTGCATCTACATTGCCGCTGCTCAGTCAAGTTCTCACTATCCGGGAGAGATGGCGATTCAAATCGATTCCTATCCAGCTAGAGGGGTATTCCTAACACAAACCTAGGCATACCGCCCAAAGGCAGCCTTAGGTCACCTTTGGTACATCTTAGGAATTGCGGCTCCAAGCAGCGCCGCACCCTTAGGGAGCCCACTCTACCAGGTGGTCAATCTCACCTCAGACTTACACCAATAGTTCCCCACACATCCTTACTACCGCCAGGGTACGCACTTTCACTTCTTGATCTTCCGGCCTGAGTTGAGCTACTCGGCTTCATGGTCGAAACGAGTTATCCGGCCAACTAAGTGATAGGCATGCGTTCAACATGACATGAGGACGTATAGCGAATCGGTTCTTAACTAACACAGACGGGGATAGATCCACACCCAAGACCTCCTTGCCTTGTTGCTTCTCTATCGACATCCCGCCCAGTCACAACTCATTATTAACACATGGTTATTTTCCACGATAGCAAATATAGCCAACCATGACCAGTCATCATCCTAACTTGCAGGTGACAGGAAATCACCTGACTTTTACTGGTCTAAGCAAGGCTATGCTTTGATTCGCTCCTGGACCTAAATAGGATTTAGGGTATGTATACTGGCCAAGGAATAGATATATATGCAACAAGTGTTTGCATCCAATTCCTATCATGTAATGCATCAACAAATAAAGATACTCAAACTAACCATTTTCAAAATATAGGAGACTTAGAATGCTCCGAGGCTTGCCTTTCAAAAAGATGAAGGTTGGTGATCGGGGCACTCAAGAACTTCTTCATTGACTCCTTTGGGGGCCTGCACCTACTGCTCCTAAGCTTGCTGCTGCTCCTCCGGAAGTATTGGCTCAAATTCCAGAAGCATGACTCCCTCTGGAACACCTATTGCATGCATATGCATAGTATAAGAATCATGCATGCACACGAGATGGAAGGCGATGATGAAATGTATAGCCATGTATGAATGGATGCATGAAAGACGTAATGATACAAGATTAACATCGATTTTACTGAGTAGATGCATATCTCTTTTAGAAAACAAGAACGGCACACTCACCAAGTTCTAATAACCTAAGATAAAGTTGTTCATCTTCAATAAGAGGTCTTGCACCTGCAACTAACAATTTATCTTAATTAGCCAAGCATCTAAATTACCACATCAACTCATATAAAGCAAGCAAGTCATTCACTGCGCTCAACAGTTTTTAGGCTGCAAACAGTAGCTACAAGTTTGATCCATAAATGGAGTTCTACAGATCCAAATACCATGATTTAAGACTTTCTGGAAAGCTTATAAAATTGTCTACAACTTTCATTTAATCACCAAAGACTAATTCAAATCAAACTAGGTCACCTAGACTTATCTTGCAAAACTGTCCGTGGATTCCAGAGAGTAGGCAGTTGGGAGTGCTGTCTTCCAACTGAGATAACTCTCAAACTACTAGGCCAAATGTCTTGAAATTTTGACACAAGCTATGTAAACAAGTTTCCTACCACTTTGTTACTGACCAATTTCACAGCAAACATCAAATTCACCAGTTAATCTGCTTAACTCTAAAATCTATCCAGAAAGTCACTATAATAGAATTATAGTGAAAATAATACTTCATTACATACACTAATAGCACCGCGAGTACTACCAAGGTTACCAATAGTTAACATACACCAAATGAACATAAGCAAACATAGTGGCCCTTCCTAAATAAATCATTTTCATTCCTTTATTAATTTATTTAGATAATTAGGTTAAATAATAAACACATATCCAAAGTATACAGAAAATTCTACAAAAATTATAGTAGCTTAGATATGTCTCCAATAGGCTACTACATAAATGTCACATCCATTTAACAAGTATCTCATCCTACACAAAAATGACAAGGCATAAAGGCTTAAAATGGCATAATTAGGAAACCCTAGTGAAAAGTGTCAAGCAATAGATTTTATATTTTTCCTAGCATCCTTAAGGTACTAGGACATCCTCAAACAATTTTCATGGTCATTGGATTCATAAATAAATTACTAAAATGCCTACAAGGATCATCCAATGATAAAAGGAAAATCTATAAATCAAAAACCATACATGCTTTGACTCTCAAATTTTTACCAGAGCTTCTACTAAACAAGAAGACCTCACCCACAAAATTTCATAATTTTTGGAGCACAGAAACTCAAGATATAATTTAAACAAGCTTGCATGCTTTTAAAAACACATTTCAAGTTCCTATTTTATTCATCCAAAATTTTCACTTCAAGTTCTCATATCATATTTTTCTTAAATACTAGACCTCACTGTGATTCTAACCAAAATTTGAATCACACCATTTGGATCTACCAAACTCTAGATATAGATTTTACAAAATAGCATCAAATCTGCATTTAAATCAATAAAACATGAACAAGGTTCACTGACACGTGGGACCCGCGGGGTCAACGGACCCACATGGCAGCGGGAGCAGGGACAGGGGAGACGGTTTGACCGCAGCAAGCTCATCGCCGGCAAGGATTCCGGCGAGGCCGAGGTCACCGGCGTGCTCTACTCATCTATGCGCATCGATAGGGGTAGGTGATGGGAGGGCAGAGCCACCGGAGGTAGCTCGCCGATGTTCATGGCATAAGGGATGAGATCATAGATGGGGTAAACATCCTCTGAGGCTGTGAGAAACCGACCAACCATCAGACAATGTCTATGCCAGTCATAACTGACCAAACACTTAAATGCCAACTGATGGAAAACTACATAAGGTTCCATAAGTGTAGTTTTTTTTTTCTAATAACAACATTGTATTATTTGAGGCTATTGAGTGAGCAGTGAATGTGATAGCTGACTCTATTGGCTTAGCATTTTCAATGCTCACTATTAAGGGGATCCTCATATCAAAATGACAACAGTTATCTAGGTTGGATTTGATGCAACCTCTTGGGTAAAAACACATGGAAGGTACCAAAGGCAAGTCAACATTGGAGAACATTGTTGAAAGGATGATAACGAGGCCTAAAGAATAATGAAGGTTGCAAGTATTTACCAAACTAGAGAAATAGTACACTGCTTAGCAGGTTGAGCACAATTTGCCTTATGGTGCAGTGGCGCAGTAAGTTAGGTTGACTTATACTATCACAAAATTAGCCTGGTTGGACTACTTTTGACATTGAGGCTTCATTTCTAATGTCAATCAACAACTCAAAATCAAAGTCTAAAATCCGTTGTTTGACACTTTTTGAATTGTTTTCGACTCGTAATGGCACAAATTGACTTGTAGAACACCTTGACTACTCACCATAGTTGATACGAGAGGACAAAAGAAAGGCACAAAGGGATGCAAGGAGTCTTCTATAGGGCATCTAAAGTATTAACAATCATCACATTGCCAACATGACCTGAGCTACAAACACAATCTTCTAATATGAGAGATGATAGTAGTCAGCAGAGAAATCATAGATTCTATACCTCTTGGTAATCAGTCCATATCCTACAAACTGCTACTCCATTGTGCACAAATTTTGGTAGGCATTTTGATTCAAGAGTCCTTTAACTATTGACCAAAATTCAGCTCAAGTAGACACCGTTTGACTATCCAAACAAATCATCTACCAAAATTGCTTTGTTCTAAAATTTTGTGACAGAACTGTCAAAACATCTCTCAAATCTGACGCTTTACTCAACCAATCCTCAAATCAACTTAAGACATTGAGGTATCTTAAGCGAGGAATGAGATTACCAAGTTTGGTGTGAATTCAACCATGTTTGAGCCACTAATCACTGGCTTAAAGATCAATGGTTTAGTGCCATGAAATCTTGACAAATTTCCCATTCTTCTTTTCCTTTGATTTACACATTGGGCAGTGTGTTCGTAGTCTTTAACTCTTTTTATGACAATGGTAGCTTTCTCACTAAGGATGGAGGCTAGGGTTTTCCTCATATGCTTCCTAGGGAACAACTTGAACCATTGATGTAGGCATCGGCTTATGATGCACAAACATTAGACTGGTGGGATGTTCTTGCAGGGCACAATGCATACTTCACGTGGAGGGGTAGTCCTACAAAGATAAGGGAACATCTCTGATTATCCCTCTATGCTTCATCCAATAGAATTCAAAACAATCCTTTGATAGCACCATATACATAACGATGCTGACCGAAACTAGGGACGCGCTTTCTCTAGCTATTTACTTAGCTGATATAGCATCTTGCATTTCTCGTGTGATTGTCCAAGATGGAATTGACTTGATGACACAGGGCTTGGAGAAGAAAGCAGTACTAGCATTGCTGGCTGGCTTTGCTATTTCTTCGCTTAGCATTGTCCTATGAGAGATAGCCTTTGGAGCTACCAAGGAGTTATTACCTAGCTGTAACTTAACATTCCAACTAGTAACTAATTAGTCATCTCTCAACATTAAAGTTTCAAATCTTCATTTTTAATAGCCATAATCATGGTTGATGCATAATGGATGGTCACCATTGAAGTCAGTAGAAAGGGGTCACACCAAAGAAGGTCGGTTGATCATCTTGCATGTAACAGAACTGACCAATTTATAAGAGCACAAGTACGAAAGCAATCACCGGAGTGATCAAACCGTCATACTTGAACCCATATAAACCCGGTAGTCAACTGAAACCACGAAGGATTTCAAACCAACTTGCATACAACCAAGATCACAGTAATTCAACATAACAAGCCACATGTTACATCCATTTCACAAGTAGTTCACAAGTACCTCATACATCAGAGTACACGTAGTTATTACAAAACAAGTTCACAAATAGCAGAAGCAAAGTAGTTTGAGACTATCACACACACTTAGTTCAAATACCAGCCATCACCATAGTCATATCCAGCAAAAGCAGTAAGATAAGATAACATAGATAATCATGCCCATGATCTAGTCTTCATCCCCCATAGGGTGGAGACAATACTTGCAGTAGCCGTTATAGAGCACGTCATCTGCAACAAGGGGGAAATAAACCCTGAGTACGAGAATGTACTCAGCTAGACTTACCCGTCGTAAACCAGAAATAAATGACACCAAGGAGTATGCAAGGCTTTATCGGTGGATCTTGCTTGACAACCATTTTGCATAAAAGCTTTAGTGATAAGAGAGCATAATTTAATTTATGAGTAAGTAGCAAGTTAACAATCTTAACCTGTCAACTAGGTTAGCACCTGTACTAGAGCAAGCAATTGATTAACTCCAAACATTAGTAACCATATCCGGTATAATGTTGTATCATCATCATCATCGATTTAACCATCAAGTTCAATTAAGTGCATCTACATTGCCACTGCTCAGTCAAGTTCTCACTATCCGGGAGAGATGGCGATTCGAATCGATTCCTATCCAGCTGGAGGGGGTATTCCTAACACAAACCCAGGCATACCGCCCGAAGGTAGCCTTAGGTCACCTTTGGTACATCTTAGGAATCACGGCTCCGAGCAGCGCCGCACCCTTAGGGAGCCCACTCTGCCAGGTGGTCAATCTTACCTCAGACTTATGCCAATAGTTCCCCACACATCCTTACTACCGCTAGGGTGCGCACTTTCACTTCTCGATCTTCTGGCCTAAGTTGAGCTACTCGGCTTCATGGTCGAAACGAGTTATCCAGCCAACTAAGTGATAGGCATGCGTTCAACATGACATGAGGACGTATAGCGAATCGGTCCTTAACCAACACAGACGGGGATAGATCCACACCCAAGACCTCCTTGCCTTGTTACTTCTCTATCGACATCCCGCCCGGTCACAACTCATTATTAACACATGGTTATTTTCCACGATAGCAAATATAGCCAACAGGGACCAGTCATCATCCTAACTTGCAGGTGACAGGAAATCACCTGACTTTTACCGGTCTAAGCAAGGCTAAGCTTTGATTCGCTCCTAGACCTAAATAGGATTCAGGGTACGTATACTGGCCAAGGAATAGATATATATGCAACAAGTGTTTGCATCCAATTCCTATCACGTAATGCATCAACAAATAAAGATACTCAAAGTAACCATTTTCAAAATATAGGAGACTTAGAATGCTCCGAGGCTTGCCTTTCAGAAAAGATGAAGGTTGGTGATCGGGGCACTCAAGAACTTCTTCATTGACTCCTTCTTTGGGGGCCTGCACCTCCTGCTCCTAAGCTTGCTGCTGCTCCTCCAGAAGTATTGGCTCAAATTCCAGAAGCGTGACTCCCTCTGGAACACCTATTGCATGCATATGCATAGTATAAGAATCATGCATGCACACGAGATGGAAGGCGATGATGAAATGTATAGCCATGTATGAATGGATGCATGAAAGACGTAATGATACAAGATTAACATTGATTTTACCGAGTAGATGCATATCTCTTTTAGAAAACAAGAACAGCACACTCACCAAGTTCTAATAACCTAAGATAAAGTTGTTCATCTTCAATAAGAGGTCTTGCACCTGCAACTAACAATTTATCTTAATTAGCCAAGCATCTAAATTACCACATCAACTCATATAAAGCAAGCAAGTCATTCACTGTGCTCAACAGTTTTTAGGCTACAAACAATAGCTACAAGTTTGATCCATAACTAGAGTTCTACAGATCCAAATACCATGATTTAAGACTTTCTGGAAAGCTTATAAAATTGTCTACAACTTTCATTTAATCACCAAAGACTAATTCAAATCAAACTAGGTCACCTAGACTTATCTTGCAAAACTGTCCGTGGATTCCAGAGAGTAGGCAGTTGGGAGTGCTGTCTTCTAACTGAGATAACTCTCAAACTACTAGGCCAAATGTCTTGAAATTTTGACACAAGCTATGTAAACAAGTTTCCTACCACTTTGTTACTGACCAATTTCACAGCAAACATCAAATTCACCAGTTAATCTGCTTAACTTTAAAATCTATCCAGAAAGTCACTATAATAGAATTATAGTGAAAATAATACTTCATTACATACACTAATAGCACCGCGAGTACTACCAAAGGTTACCAATAGTTAACATACATCAAATGAACATAAGCAAACATAGTGGCCCTTCCTAAATAAATCATTTTCATTCCTTTATTAATTTATTTAGATAATTAGGTTAAATAATAAACACATATCCAAAGTATACAGAAAATTCTACAAAAATTATAGTAGCTTAGATATGTCTCCAATAGGCTACTACATAAATGTCACATCCATTTAACAAGTATCTCATCCTACACAAAAATGACAAGGCATAAAGGCTTAAAATGGCATAATTAGGAAACCCTAGTGAAAAGTGTCAAGCAATAGATTTTATATTTTTCCTAGCATCCTTAAGGTACTAGGACATCCTCAAACAATTTTCATGGTCATTGGATTCATAAATAAATTACTAAAATGCCTACAAGGATCATCCAATGATAAAAGGAAAATCTATAAATCAAAAACCATACATGCTCTGACTCTCAAATTTTTACCAGAGCTTCTACTAAACAAGAAGAGCTCACCCACAAAATTTCATAATTTTTGGAGCACAGAAACTCAAGATATAATTTAAACAAGCTTGCATGCTTTTAAAAACACATTTCAAGTTCCTATTTTATTCATCCAAAATTTTCACTTCAAGTTCTCATACCATATTTTTTTTAAATACTAGACCTCACTGTGATTCTACCAAAATTTGAATCACACCATTTGGATCTACCAAACTCTAGATATAGATTTTACAAAATAGCATCAAATCTGCATTTAAATCAATAAAACATGAACAAGGTTCACTGACACGTGGGACCCGCGGGGTCAACGGACCCACGTGGCAGCGGGAGCAGGGACAGGGGAGACGGTTTGACCGCAGCAAGCTCATCGCCAGCAAGGATTCCGGCGAGGCTGAGGTCACCGGCGTGCTCTACTCATCTATGCGCATCGATAGGGGTAGGTGATGGGAGGGCGGAGCCACCAGAGGTAGCTCACCGACGTTCATGGCGGCACGGTGGAGGAGCCTGGTGGTGCGCCAGCCATCTTCGGCTAGTAGAGGTTTCGCTAGGCCTGATTCAAGCATTAGGGTGCCACAGGAAACGAGAAGGGAGAGAGCGGAGGTGACGAGGTACTCCAGGTGGGGCTGGCCACGGAGCACCCAACTCCGGCGAGGTTGCGACGGCGCGGAAACGCCGAATGCGGCCTCACCTGAGGTCGATTGACTGCGTAGAGATGCCAACAAGCTAGAGGAGGTCTCAACAGAGCTGTGGGAGTGATGGAGCGAGGCGAGGTACGGTGGTGAGTACACGGGAGCTCGTCTGAGCTCACGACGGTAATGGCGCTCCACCGCGGGAAGAAGGAAATGTGGCCTCTACCTCGACTCTCCGGCTCAATGGTGAGGTGGACAAGCTACAGGAGGCAAAGGTGGAGTGGTGGGCTAGCTAGAGTGAGCCACAACATGACGGCGAGGAAGATACGCGACGGCGACGTGCTCGGCAACGACGGCGGCCGTAGCGGAGGCGCTGCGATGCTGCTGTGGACGAAGGAGGCAAAGGAATGGAATGCGAGCGCGGAGGATTCACGAGCGAGCGCCGTGGGATGAAGTGCCACGCCAAGGCCTGACGTGGCCTGACTTCTCAGGATGCTGGTGACGCACGGTGTACACACAGCGATGATGTTCTGAAACGGTCGGTCACTGTAGCTGCTGATTTAGTTTGATCAGCAGAGCAATGCCCGAGCTTGACAGCGCGATTTGGAGCTGATGGATTTCCGTATCCTTTGATCATTAGCGCAAACCTCCTAAACAAAAGTTGAAGTCCTATGTACCAGCTACAAAACTCCTTTAGAGATCAAAGTCTAATTTGCAATGGATAAAGAGTAAAATCAAGCCAAAGTCGAGCCTGCAAAACTGGAAATCAGCAAGGGACTTAGAAAATTTTCTAAGTGTAGAATTAGCACCCAAGTCTGACTTGTGGGCCATGTTTGAGACTGTTCCACACATTTTCATGACTTGGCCTCTAAACAAAGTTTGTTCCCTATATAATTTGCTACAATTTTGCTTTAGGTTGCTCAGACATGCAAACACTCGAAGCTGCACTTTTTAAACAGTCAAACCAAAGCGCTCTAGGGGTCAACACAAGTCAAACAATTACTTGGAAGTATAATTAGGCAATATGGTCAACATGAACATTGTTCCTAATGACATTCTAAGTGTAGCTAAGTTGTTTAAGAGGACATTTGACACATATTTGCATAAGCCACACATGAGCACACACAATTGCTAGCATAAAACCAAGCAGTTCAAATAGAAACACACATGAAATGATAACATTCATAATGGTATGATGCTTATGAATGAGATGATGATGCACATGCTCATGTGATGCAAGTGTTTTAGTGCAACCATAACACCTAGGGTGTTACATTGCACATAAAGGTCAAGACTTGGATAGAAAGCTCATAAGCACCAGGTGACCTATTATAGGACATAATATCCTGGTCCATTTATCATCCAACTAATAACTTGTCCAACTTTAAGTGTTGTGTGCCCTTTTGATCCAACGGGGATGACATAAGTTGCTCACTAGATGACTGATGTCATTATAGGGACAGACAAGTAGAGTCACTTCTCTACCATCTCGTACAGTCTGTTTATGTTCATGTCAGTGACCTATTCTTCAAAGGTTATCCTTTGGACGACTCTAGAAGGAAAACCCTATTATATATGGTTCAACGTATAGATCTTTTGATAAGATAAGGAGAGACAACTAAGGAGGAGCTTATGTGAAAATAACACATCGGTGCAGTTTTGCAATGGATCATGACTAGAAACCTCGATACCAGTGCATCTTGAGCAGCACAGTCTTGTGTGTGCACCCACAGGAGGCTCTTGGTTTTGTCGTGGCACCGTAGATCACTAATCGTGACACCATTACTGAACATACAACCCACAAGAATTTTCACGTGGCACAAATTTGGTTGCATAGGAGCAAGCACAATGAGAAGGAGGGATAGCAAACAAAGGTAGTCACAAGGTTAGGATTCAACAAGGAGGTGATTTGAAGATCAAAGCACAATGCAAGAGAACATAGCCTAATTGCCGAAGACAATTGAGTAGGGGACTCTTGCTTAATTTCCATATACGCCTTGTGTCCACCAAGGTGATTACCAGGTAAAGATTAACATGAGATTTGGTCTTGACGAGCAGCAACATGAGATCAAGACTGATAAACATCCAGAGACTTGAAAGAGTTGGAGATTAAATAAACGAGATTCAAGGGATAGAGCCAATGCACTAACTAGGGATTCAGTTGATAAAGCAATGACATGATCTATGAGGAAAAGGTTCCAAAGTAGGGTAGATAGCGATTAGCGTTGCACTAGATCGTCTGTAGAAGAAAGAGCGGTGAGATCTAACAAGGATTTTTGAGCAGGGTCCTCCCACATAGGAGCGGGACAACCATGACACATGCAAAAATTTAAGGGAACTAAGCTTGGGCCTAAGGATAAGCAAAGGCATGGATAAAGGTCTTCATAGCGCAATGTTCAAGGGTTAGCAATCACGTGTATAGGCTCAGGCCCCTAAGAGAGAACTTAATTGGAAACGACAACCACGAGATTATCAAAACATAGACACTGTTCTAGGATAGAACTCTTCAACACTCGTATGCTTACCGAGGACAAAAGGGTGACAGCTGTGGCACTACCTAGATAATGAGCATCCACACCTACATCATGGTCTTAAGCAGCATTTTTAAACACTCAATACAATTAGCTTAAGCGACTATTACTAAGCACAAAGCTCATACATAACAAGCAAAGCTAATCACACACTATCTTCAAGCATAGCTATTCAAGCAGCATGGGACAAGGCATTTTGGCTAGCTTCACACAGGGAAGATTGTAACATCACATTGATCACAAGTTACTTAGTATTAGAACAAAGTGAGGGAAGCATATTTATGCACAAGCACAATCATGATGCATGCTCGTCCTATTTGTCCTCACAAAATTGCCAGCCTAAGGTGGCAATCACGTTCTATGTCAGTGGCATAACACGTACTCTCTCGATATATAGCTAGTCAGCAGCTACATTCAATCTATGCATTCGTGGTTAGCGTACCTGCAGTCAAATTCATTGCAGCCCATCACCATAAGAGATAAATAAGCACACAATGGAAGCAGTAAACTAAGATACTCTCCATATATACATCCCCAGATATATATACTTTGGTATCCATAGCTACCCAACAGATATACCCACAATTAAGTACCTTCATATATATATGTTTGTAACATGTAAATATTCTAGTAACCATAGCTAACTCTCCCCTAGACCAATAGTTGGATGATCATGCTCTCACAACTCACACTTACCTAGGCATAGAGGCAATTGATCCATATATTACCATTCAAGCGAATGGCATCCATACAATAGCACGCTGTATGGACGACGAAAGTAAAACCCCCATGTTAGTACTTAGATAGCCACCTAATAGTCCTTAACTAGGCATAATAGAGGATGTCGCTAGCATAGTTTTGCAAATTAGTTTTGACAAATTTGCCTATAGCTAAAGTTTTAGTCAAAATAGGCTTTTTAAAACCAAAACTTGGCTTTTAAAACTATGTACATGATAGTATTATGCAGAATCTTGCTTCTGATGCCAGCTGTGACAGAACCGCCCAATTTATACAAGATCAAGTATAGTTATCTGCGCTAATACGTTGACGCAGCGCATACTTTCACTTATATAAACCCGGTAGTGCACCGAGTGTCATGAAGGACCTTGGTAAATCAACATCACAACCAAGATCATGTGATTAAGCAAATACACATCACATACTCAGAGTTGCAGCAAAAATAATATTACAAATGGGTTCACAAATAATAGTACAAGTTGGGTTTCAAAACCAATTAGTGAAAACAACATAGCTTTCAATTGATTACATTAATATAAGTTCCAAATACATTGCTAGCATAAGTGACATCCTCAGACAAAAGTATATAGATGAGAAATAAATATAGAGTCACCGAGCCCACCGGTAGTCAGCCACCATCTTTAGCAGGCCGAGAACTTCACCTACAACATGGTGGGATAAACCTTGAGTACTCGAATGTACTTAGCTAGACTTATCCATCATAAACCAGAAATAAAGTGACACCAAGGAGTATGCAAGGCTTCATAGGTGGAGCTAGATTGACAACATTTTGCATAAAAGCCAAGAGTTGAGCTATACATTTTTACAATTTAGTAACCAAGTTAATTATAGCTATTCATCTCTAGATTAGCAACTAACCCGTGCCAAACATGTGGGATATCATTTAGTAATAGGCAATAGTAACCATAGCCGATATAATGTTGTAACATCATCATCATCATTATAACCATCAAGTTTAATTAAGTGTCTCTACGTTGCCGCTGCTCAGTCAAGTTGTCACTATCCGGGAGAGACGACGATTCGAATCGATTCCTACCCAGCTGGGGAATTATTTCTAACACAAAACCAATCAACCTGATCAATGGTTGCCTTGGGTCACCTTTGGTACAACTTAGGAATAAATTCATGGGTCCACGCAGCGCCGCACTCTCAGGGAGTCCACTCTGCTAGGTCAATCTCTCCTTTGGACTTACGCCATTGGTTCCCCGCACATCCTTACTACCGCCAGAGTGCGCACTTTCACTTCTCAACTTCTAGCCTGAGTTGAGCTACTCGGCTTCGTGGTTGGAACGAGTTATCTGGCCAACTAAGTGATAGGCATGCGTTTAACATGACATGAGGATGTAGGGCGCATCAGTCCTTAAACGATATAGATGGGGATAGATCCACACCCGAGACCTCCATATCTTGTTGCTTCTCTATCGACATCCCGCCCGGTCTCCATTTATTATAATCACACGGTTATTTCCACGATAGCAAATATAGCCAACCATGTTTTGGTATCCACCTATATCTCGTAGGTGACAGGAAATCATCCAACTTCTACCGGTCTAAGCATCGCTAAGCATACATTCGATCTTGGACCTACATAGGGTTCAAGGTATATTTCTAGACAAGGTAGTTCTATGCATCAAGTGGTTTCAATCAACTCTTATAACATAATGCATCAAACATAAAAGAACTCAAGTGATATTTATAAAAACATAAAGGTTTAGAATGCTCTGGGCTTGCCTAGGATCCAACACTAGGTTAGTGTTTGTTAGACGACACTCGCTTGGCAATCATCTCCCATTCAGGCTTGTACTCTAGGGGTCCTTTCATCTTCGGGATAGGTCCACCATACATCGTCTTCGGTTTTGGCTCCAACATCACGTCCTTCATGTGGTTCATCTAGCATACCTAGATGAGATGCAAGATACAAGTGCATGAATATGAACAATGGTAATATGAGATGCATCACAAAATAGCATTAAAGGCAAACGTAAGATCATGCAAGGCATAGACACCTATAGTTATTTAACTAAACATCACGCAACCTATCATAAAGGGATAGCAAGCATATTAGGTATGGCACACAAGTGAAATTAAGTTCATATATTGCACACATGCATCAATCAAGAACTAACCAACATGTTTAGCCAAAACAAGAGCAAGCTAAAGAAATCACCTAGCACATGTATAGAAATCTAGACAGCAGCACAACAGTCACTTGTTTTATCCATAACTAGAGATCCAAACATCCAAAAAAGGCTATCATAGACTTTATAAAAATCTAATGAAATTTACTACAACATTGTTATTATCACCAAAAGCTTATTCCAAAGCTAACTAGGTCAAACATGCCAATGTTTTAGATCTACACAGAACTAGGACAGAAAAGTAGCAGTAATTCAAAATGGCATAACTGAAGTTACAGACATCAAACAAGCATGAAACTTAACTTTCTAGAAAGCTTATTAAATTATCTAAAACATGTTTATTGTCATCACAAGGTGATTCCACCATTAACAATGTCAATCAAGCACAATGGAACACCTCTGTCCAGACTTGGACACATTCGGCCATGCAACTTCACAAGCTTATAACTAGATATTTAGACCACCAAAAGGAGTGATATTTGACAATTTGGACACCTAATGAAAAGAACTACACTTCTTCAATTATCTCCAAGACATTATTCAAAGCTTAGTTGGGTCAAACAACACAATCATTCAGATCTGTACAGAGAGCATGCAAAACCTGATAGGGCAATTATAAAATCTATAGCTCCTAAATTATCAGGCCTATGGTCTTGAAAATTGAGCACAAGCTAGAGATTATGAAGTGGCCTACAACTTTTGTATTCACCACAACCATAGAAAACATCATTTATACCCCAAAAATAATTGCACAAACAAAACTGAACATGCAGCCCAAACAGCAGTGGTACAAAAAACTGATAGGAAATTTAGAGAAGCATAACTAGAGTTCTACATATCCAATAAATGTGGTTCTAGACGTTTTAGAAAGATTAGAAAATTATAAACAACTTTGTTATAAACACCTAAAGCTAATTCTACTATTAAAAAGACCCCACAGTACCAACAAGGCAACCATGTCTGGGTTTGGGCAAAAACAGCCACAAAAATTTAAGCAACTATAACTAGAAATCTACTTAATCAAAAATTATGCTCTTTAGGTTTTTGGAAAGCTTAAGAAAATTACTACAACTCATTTATTATCATCAAGGTATGATTAATAACTTAACTGATCCAATTAATTCAAACATACAGGCCTATTCAGAATAGGAGCAAAGCAACATAGGGCATTTGTCATTTTTATAGCTCTTAAACTATCAAGAATAAAATCCTGAACTTTTTACCAGACATAGACCATCACCTAGTTAGCACTACATAAAAATTTCACATTTATTTGAGTGAAACAACTGCAGTTATGAAAAAGACAAGACACAACTAGTATTAAAAGCCTAACTGCATAAATCTATTTTTACTACAAAATATTTAAACTAAAACATGCCATATTATAGATGTAATGCATAAATAATTTCACAAGGATTCCAAAAAGTCCACATTTTTTATTTTACAATTTTTCTACTGATTTATTATGAATTTTAGAACTTTCAGCCAGATTAAGCATAAAAGAAAAGGAAAATGGAAAAACACTTTTACGTCGGGAACCCTTCACTTTTCTAAAATCGACCAAGCCAATAAAGGTAAACTCTCTGTCTCTTGCTATTAAGCATTAGGAACCCCGGTAAAAGTTTCTATTCTAATACGTGCCCTTCTTCTACCTTTGGCCGATGCAAAGCACAGCAGAGGAGCAGGGATGGAGGGGGAGGCCGGGCTCTAGCCAGTGGATGGGGAACCGACAACAAGGGGGAGGCAGGCTGGGCTCGGCTGTGGCCTACCGTGGCCACGCCCTGCCCTGGGCATGGCCGGCAGCAGCCTACGGAAGCTTTGGATGCCCCTACTGCCGTGACCAAGATGCCGTCTAGGGAACCCAATAGCCAGTCGCATCCTTCCATCACTTTTTTGCCCGCCTGCGCTGTGCACCATGATGAGGACACAGACCCCACCTAAGCCACGCCCTATGCCATGAATTGTGGGCAAGTGCCCTTGATCACGCGAACCAGACCGTGACCTGCTCGCCCTTCTCGAACCTTCCCAGCTGGCTACCTACTCCAGGCCTCGGATGCACGCCAGCGTGTCCCTACAGCACAAGATGATAGAGATCGCCGTCATCTATGGTATGCTCCTCGCCTACATAACCCTAGCCCTATGGCTATAAGATCCC
The DNA here is from genome assembly GCF_019320115.1 of Miscanthus floridulus. Lineage (NCBI taxonomy): Eukaryota > Viridiplantae > Streptophyta > Magnoliopsida > Poales > Poaceae > Miscanthus > Miscanthus floridulus. The sequence continues at coordinate 38,020,988 of NC_089592.1, read as the reverse complement.
CCAGCCAGATGCACTCCCACCCAAGGTTTTCATTTTTAGAAATTAAAATATACCAGGGGTCATAGATAAAGAGGATAAACATGATATATCAAAAATGTCGGACCAAATTCAAATAAAAGTTAATTTGAATTTAAGTAAATTTAAACAAAATTTGTATGAAAAAGATAGATATTTTCTTATTGGTACCTACGGATAAAAAGGATATATCAGAAATATCAGGAGATTTCGGCCGAAAATGGAAACCATGCTCCCACCTACTCCCCACAGCCGCTGCCACTCCATCTTCCCTAGCCTCCTCCTCCTTCATCGTGACGTGCCTGAGTGCGACCACGCTCATTGGCCGGAGCCAGCCACACCACGCTCGACATCAAGCCACACGTCCCCATCGCCAAGCTACGCGTCACCGAGGCACCCCGTTCTCAAGCTCGCTCTACCTCGCCTTGTTTCGCCCTTCTACGTCGTGACCCCGGCCTCTGGATCATCGCTCCGCACCACGATGGCGAGCCTGAACCACACCAACGCCATCATGAAGCCTTCGCTAGAGCCAACGGTGACCTGTGGCACCGCACATCGCCACAGCACCGAGTAGGCCACATGTCCGCCCGCACGTCGCTGGTAAGCCCCCATCGCCACCCAAAGTTTCCACCTTTTCGACTTAGTTCACTAGACCGCACTGCGCACCAGCTCAAGCCAATGCCTTGGACACAGGAACGACCTCTCGGAGCTCCTTGTCACCAGCCGAAGACATGTGCTGAGCCGTGAGTCTGCCCGAGGTCAATGACGCCGTGAACGTCGAAGACCGCGGTGCCGTGCCCAGAACCCCAGCATGACCTTTGGGAGCCACCTTCATCATCACCTCGAATGCACAAGTGCGCGCCGCACCTCTGCACTAGACCTACCTATGCCGCATGATCCACCACCATCTAACCCCGGTGTGCACCCAAGTCCCCACCTTTCTTCCTCCTAGTGACCCAAGCCTGCCTGTCCCGGCCTTCGACACTAGCTCTGTTTGCCACAGATGCATAGAACGACATCTGTGCTGCTGTGGGCACCATGCAGACATGACATACCCAGCTCTCGTGAGCCTTCAGCCTTGCACGCGATGTACAAGGCTCATCCAAAGCTTTGGCCCAGTAGCGAAGCGCCCAGGCCAAAACCTAGCGTGGGCCCTCTTTCCCTCTCCCTCTGTTGGCTAACCGACCGGCCCAATTGGCCTTGGCCTAGCTTGGCCTCCAACCCATGCATGAGCCCTCTCCTTCCCTTGCTAATGGGCCAGCAGCAGCATAGAACAAACCATCTGACCCTTATTCTTTTCCTTTTCTATTTTCCAGAAATCCTATCCACCTTCAAAAATTCATAATAAATTCATCCTTGCTCCAAAAATTATGAAACCAGTTTCATAATTTTTCTAAAACCCTGCCCTACCTCCTAGTGTAGATTTTGAGTCTAGTTGGGTTAGGTTTTGTTGCAGTTTTATTTGGTTCTTATTGGTGGTTGTTCTCAGCTTTTCTTGCAGTAGCGATGACTCGAGTTCGGATGGATTCAACGATGCACCCAGAGGTGATGGATCCTGATGGTGGACAACCTGAATTGACGGAGATGCATACCACTACTTCTCGACATCACAGGTGTCATGTCAACACCTTATCTTAGAGAATTCTATTAGGCATTACAAAGTAGAATGGCTAGCGCTTTACTTTTAATCCTTTGCTAGAATATGTGATGCATGGTATTGCCTGAGCCTTGATTGCCTTGATTGAAACCTTTCAACCCTGACTACCCTAGCTACATGCTCGCACTTATATATTGCCTACCTGCTTGCTTGCATTTACTTCCATCATAATTACATATATGCCTTGTTATGTGATGTGATGGTTGTTGTTGGGTGGTTGGTGGAACAGGGTAGGCCATGAGGCTTCCCCATGGGATGGATGGTTGGTTGGCGCGATGGGAGCATTGAATCCCATGTGGGTGGAGGTGTTTGAGGAGCTCTAGAGGTATTCCTTGCCTTGACCTATTTCTTTGGCTGATATCGGCTAGAGCGAGAGGATTATCATGGAGGGGTGCACATGGTGCATGGAGAGCCCCGATTCTGGTTCCTATGATATGATGGACATGATGGATACGTGACAGGTGTTATGGTGGTGGCTACCCATGAGGCCACGTGATTTGGTGGAAGGTGCTTGCTTTGGCCAGTTAAGGGTAGGGCTGATGTCTGGTGATCGAGAGCATCTAAATGTGCACGCCATGAGCCCCAAGTTTTGGTGGGACCATGTTCTGTTGAGCTAGTGTGGATTAGCCAGTTCTATGGGAGAAAAGGTGCATGGGGTTTAGCCCTAGGAGCACAGTGAGAAGGATGCCGATGGGTTTTCTGGCTACCCGAATCATGATCCCAAGCGTATGCATTGTGCCGTATGCAACTCCACTTGGGGCATAGTCTGGTGAGGAAAGTGCTAGTTATTGAACGATGTTTGCCTAGACAGTGTACAACATCAATGACGGAGATCTTGTGGTGTACACACACTATGGGGGTATGGCCCCCGGTATCCACAAGACAAGACATGAGCCACACCATCAGAGGTGGCCCAACCCATAAGATCAAGGCGTGCATGACGCTACTTGGCGTGCACCGTAAGCTATTGTATACTACCAAATAGGATACTTTCCTTATAACCCTGCCCCTGCAGACTATATAAGGAGAGGCAGGGGTCCCCTAGTGGACACTGATCCATACATCTTAATGCAATACATCAGAACACAGGATGTAGGATATTACGTCATACTGACTGGCCGAACCTGTCTAAATCTTGTGTCTTGGTGCTTGTATTACCATCTTGCTCCTGATCTCGCTCACCTCTATGACAAATCTACCATCATGGGATACCTCTTGGTGGACTGTCGAGCATCTTTTATCGACAGTTGGTGCGCCAGGTAGGGGTATGTGCTTGATCCATGGCAAGCCAGATGGACCTCAAATCAATAGCACGTTCTCATCATCAATCTCGTGGAGATCCATGTTGGTCCACGATGATGATTCATCGCTGGCTACATTAGCCCCCATGACAGCAGATCTAATCTCAGAACCACCTCCGAGGTCACCTTCATCAACAACTCGCCGCCCGCTTCCTCGCTACTAGAGGAGGCAGATCAATAACGACGATCTGATCGTATCCATCGATCGGGTTAGTCTGAAGCTTGTCGATTGCCTCTCCATCGCCGAATCGGCTCTGGACACTCTGGTTTAGCGTCGACCACCCTTCGATCTAGATCTATCAAAGGCTGCTCGGGAAACTCTAGGGGTTATGGCTCTACCCTTCAGGTTCACCAATGCCGCCGTCACTTACCAACATGCCCTGAGGGGCAAATTCGCCGACCAGGTTGAAGACGTCCATCCTCATGCCGACCAGATAATGCCATACGCCGCCGACCAGTCTTTCTATCTAAAGCTAAGTCACACTTTAATGTTTTCCTAAATATTCTCCAATCTTCATATATCGCCATGATGTTTCTCCGAACTGTTTTCTCCATGTTTGCTCTCTAAACGATTTTTTGAACCCCCGAACAGTCCTATTGATGCTCAGACGCCTCTAGAGACGGCCCTGTCTCTGTCTCCTCCCTACACGTGCATGAGCGTCTGCCCTCTGCATTATGGGTGGTCGGCAGCGGCTCCTTAGTGATGCTTGTTCCTCCTACATGTGCACGGGCTCCGCGCTCCACGTTATGGTTAACAGGCTAGCTAGGGCTAGAGACTCAGCTACACACTAACTGTTCAGGCGGTTTATATTAAATACACCTTCATACCAACTAATCACCGAGCTACTTACGCTATTTCATCGCCATTGCTGATTTTTCTCTAGAGTTCATATATTTTTACATCATGTACTACTCGTTCTACATGTTTGTATTGTAGGGTCATCGTCCAGGTGATCGGACCACCTAGTGCTCAGACTTCTCCACCGATCAACTAGTCGGACCGCTTGGTTCATGGACTCCGTCGCCGACCAGTTGATTGGACTGTTCATCGGTCACTTCTACTCAATGTTCACTTCACCGCCGACCAGTTGACCAGACCGTTCAGTCGCTCGTGCTTCATTGCCTAGCTACGCCGGGGACTCCTTGGTGCTCGGTTTCTTCATGCTCAAGGACTAAGTGGGCACACTTCACCACACAGATGTTGCCAGCTACACTGATGCTCGGACCTCACCAAATTCGTGGGGAACTCCTCGGTGCTCGGAACATCGCTAGCTACATCGGGGACTCCCCGGTGCTCGGACATCGCCAACGACGTTGGGGACTCCTCGCTCCTTTGTGTTCGGTCATCGCCAGGGACGCCAGGGGCTCCTTGCTCCTCGGTGCTCAGACATTGCCAGCAACGCCGGGGACTCCTTGCTCCTCGGTGCTCGGTCATCGCCAACGACATCGGGGGCTCCTCGCTCCTCGGTGCTTGGTCATCGCCAGCAACACCGGGGACTCCTCGCTCCTTGGTGCTTGGTCATCGCTAGCAACATCGGGGACTCCTTGCCCCTCGGTGCTTGGACATCGCCAACGACACCAGGGACTCCTCACTCCTTGGTGATCGGATATCGCTAGCGATGCTTGGGACTCCTCGCTCCTCGGTGCTTGGTCATCACCAGCAATGCCAAGGACTCCTTGCTCCTTAGTGCTCGGTCATCGCTAGTGACGTCGGGGACTCCTCGCTCCTTGGAGCTCGATCATCGCCAGCGACGTCGGGGACTCCTCGCTCCTCGGTGCTCAGTTATCGCCTGCGACGTCGGGGACTCCTCGCTCCCTGGTCATCGCCAGCGACGCCCAGGACTCCTCACTCCTCGGTGCTCGGTCATCGCTAGCGACACTGGGGACTCCTCGCTCCTCTGTGCTCGGTCATCGCCAGTGACGTCGGGGACTCCTCGCTCCTTGGTGCTCGGTCATCACCAACGACGTCGGGGACTCCTCGCTCCTCGATGCTTGGATATCGCCAGCGATGTAGGGGACTCCTCGCTCCTTGGTGCTCGAACATCGCCAGCGACGCCGGGGACTCCTCGCTCCTCGATGCTTGGATATCGCCAGCGACACCGGGGACTCCTCGGTGCTCCCTTGGTGGTCGAATCTTGCTACCTCTCATCGGTGTGCTATCAAGCTGCTCCATGCTGTTTAGATCAGGGTGCTAATCTTGGGCAGCACGTCTAGGGTCTTGATACGTGCATGTCAGATGACGTCAGCAAGCTTTCAGACTTCTTTTTCTTTGACCCTGCTACAAGATTCATTCTTCATCTTCTAGCAGGCTCAGGGACTAAGTGGGAACACTTCATCTAGCGGTGAATGTGCTTGTTCTCATCTCGAGGCTATGCCTGGGGACTGGCTACCTGCTCGACTAGTCTTCTACTTTCTGACCCTAGCACCACGTGACTACATCACCTACTATCAGGCTCGGGGACTAGCTATGGGGGTATGGCCCCCGGTATCCACAAGACAAGATATAGGCCACACCATCAGGGGTGGCCTAGCCCATAAGATCAAGGCGTGCATGACGTGCACCGCAAGCTATTGTATACTACCAAATAGGTACTTTCCTTATAACCCTGTCCCTCCAGACTATATAAGGAGAGGCAAGGGTTCCCTAGTGGACACGATCCATACATCTCAATGCAATACATCAGAACACAGGATGTAGGTATTACGTCATACTGATGGCCGAACCTATCTAAATCTTATGTCTTGGTGCTTGTATTATCATCTCGCTCCTGATCTCGCTCACCTCTATGACAAATCTACCATCATGGGATACCCCTCGGTGGACTGCTGAGCATCTTTTGTCGACACACACTCTGCAAAGTTAAATCTATATGTATAGCCGTGATTCTTTGGTTAGGATCAGTTGTTCCTATGAGCTGTTTTGGCCCTTTTAGCTTCTCTTGTGCTTGCTTCTCTCCCCCCTAAAGTTAAGGTCTAGTCGGACGCCATTGAGATGAGGGGCATGCAGAGGTTGAGAGTATGAGGGTGATGTGAGGGTTGATAAGTGGTGAGATGTGATGCTAAGTGGATGGTGAGAATGAGTGAATGGGTTGGGATTTTGAGAAGATACACTATATATTTTGATGCTTCTGCATGCGCTAAGGATGTAAACTATAGCCAAACTATTAGGATCGCCAGATCCCTTTATTTCCTATTTTCCACTAAAGCTCATTGGTGCTGACGATGGCCTGCACACATCTAGCGGTGTGCAGATTTCCTATCTTGCAGTGATGTTGAGAATAGTAGTTGGTTTGTGGTCTACTCTCAAGGATGCCCGTGGATTGGAGATTCACCATGCTTCGCTGCTACAAGTAGATCCTCGGTGTTTTGATTGATCCTAGCCTAGAGAGCTTGTAATTAGGTTAGTTTTACCCCTATTTTTGTACTTTGTTGTTGTATGACTTTGTAATTATCTAAAAAGTGGATGCCCATGATAGCTGAGGTATCCTGAGACTATCACAGAGGGGCAAGAGTGTTAGGATTTCAAGTTTTGAAATCCTAGTTCATTTCACATATAATGTTGATCCCATGAGGTATCTAGTGTTTATGTTTTGCAAGTAATTCCAAATGGTATCTAACTAGCAATGGTGCTAAGGATGGTATATTTGGTGCACTCCAATTGGTATCATGCTTCAAATGTCCATCTCTTATACCTTAGCATTATTTGGTAGACATTGTCCTCCCACATTTCTGATCCATGCATATGTGCAAGCTTCAATCCAAACTCTTAACACATATGTAGGGGGAGCTAATGCTACCAATGGGGATTTATGAAACTTGTCCAAATCCTTTTACATCATGGTAAATATGCTTGGGCAAGCAACATGGATTCAATTGAATTTTAATTCATATCTTTGTGAAAGGGTTGTCATCAATTATAAAACGGGGGAGATTGAAAGCTCTAGTTTAGTTTTAGTGAATTGATGAAACCCTAAAGTGCTAACCTATTTACTCTAGTGATTATGAGATAGGTAGCACATTCCAAGTGATGAAGCAAATGGAGAAGATCATAGTGATGGTGGAGTCCATGAAGATAATCAAGTGCTCGGGCTTGGAAAAGAAAAAGATAAAAACAAAATAGGCTCAAGCCTAAAAGAGTGTGATCACATTTAGGGTAGATGGTAGTACTATTAAGAGGAGAGCTCTTATCGGACAACTCGATCATCTAGTGCCACTAGGTATTGGGAAACTTGCATTGCATTTTAGGCCTAGTGCACAATCGGTGAGAAAGTGATTAACTTTTAAAAAAATGATTGTGAAAATGCTAACACACTTGCATGTGATGGTGATACACTTAGAGTGTTAGCATATTTGCAAAGGTGGTGAAAAAGGTGAAGAAAAGGAGACATTGTCGGGGTTGGGGTGCTGCTCTGAGGGCACCGCCATGCCCTGTCCGGTGCACCGTGACCCCTGTGGCGATGACCGACAAAGGTGGCCAAGAGTGGGGTTCTCTAGTAGGGCACCGTCACCCTGTTCTGGTGGCACCGCTAGCTCTAGGGTGGTGCCCACCTGAGCCAGGCCAAAGAGCAGCAGAGAAGGAGGCGGCACCGGTATGTTCGGTGTGCACTGTCGCTATGAGGGCGATGCACCGCCCGATCACCGTCGTGCGGAGGGCGGTGCCACCGTCATAATTATCCAGAGATAGGGTGATTTGGAGATGGTCACCACTGCCCTAAGGGCGGTGCACCGCCATAAAATTCCAGAGGCTAGGGTTTTTGGGCAGCTAGCCGGGTGGTCATTACCACCCTGGGGGCGATGCTGCCGCCGGCTGTCCGGTGCCCCAATGCTAGTAAAATGACCATTGGAGGGGCACCGCCACCCCATGTCCGGTGCCACACTGACATGTCTGGTGCCCCTGTAGAAGCTGACTCAAAGGGGTAACGGCTCTGTTTGCTTGTGGGCTTATAAATAGAGGTAGTGGCCAGCCTTGGCCACACTCTTGGCAGTTCTAATAGCTTCATACACCCTTTGAGAGCTGAGCACACCACCCCACTCACTTGCACACTTGATTTGATCATCTTGAGTGAGATTGGAGAGCCTCTAGTGCATTGCTTAGTGGTCTAGCATCTTGTGGCACTAGTTGGATGATTTGGACTGATGGAGATCTTATTACTCTTGGTGTTTACTGACGCCTAGATGGCCCGGTGATTGGTGGATCATCGAGTGGAGGAAGGTGATTGTCTCAAGCTCCGATCATTGTGATTGTGAGGGGTTCTTGTGCCTTCCCCAATGGAGCATCAAAGGCAACTCTAGTGGATTACACGTGGCTTGTGGATCCTCATCTTGGGTTGGTTGTACGGCACCCGGTTGTGGGTTAGGCGTGTGATGCCTATTAGCATGTGAACCTCAAAGTGAGTGAATCGCCATAGTGGGGACTAGCTTGCCGACAAGCAAGTGAACCTCGTAAGAAAAATTGGTTGTGTCATCATTGTCTTTTTAGTATTCTTTAGCATTCATTGATTGATCATTTGCCATGGCGATATATCACCTCTACCACTCTTTTGGTTTACTTTGTGTATTTACTTGTGTAGAGCTTGTGGTAGTTGTAGCTACTTGTATAGCTTAGCTTATTAGTTGTAATTAGTTCCTAGCTAGCTCAACTAGTGTAGAAAGTAGTGACATAGCCCTTGAGTGCTTAGTGATCTTAATTGACTAGAATTATTGGTAGGTGGCTTGCAATTTTAGTAGGCTAGCTCAACATTCACTTCGCCTCATATTTATCTAACCACTTGGCTTAGTGTTGTTGTAGATTTTTTAATAGGCTATTCACCCCCTCTAGCCATTAGAACTTTTCAGTTGTCGAATAGGCATTTGCATCTCTATTGCCTTTTATCTTTCGCATTTTACAATGTGTACCTGCTTAGTTGTGTGTTTTACCTTCCTAGCTTAGTTGATAAGTTTGTTGATAGGATTGGAATCTAGGTTACATAACTTTTTTTTTGCGATAGAGATAGCAACAGACCTAGCAAAACCTTAGTTGCACATCTTGATAGCTTATCTTTGTATAGGTTTTGCTTAGGAGTAAATTAGAAGCTATGGTTTAGAAATATATTTTTAAGTTGCTCAATTCACCTTTCCTATTAGATGTCACGGTCCCTTTCAATAAAGAAAGCATATAAAGATGGAATCAAAGATTATTTGCATGGAACAGGATGATGGTTTCACGTAGAAGATACTTCCTCAAATTCCAAAATAATAGGTTCTGGGTTATGAGCAATTAACAGTCCTATGATGATATTCCTTTTAGCATAATTGTTTCACAGTTATTATAATTAACAAAGAAGGTCATGTTTATTGGATATTAATATGTTATAGTATTAAAAACGTAGTGTTAATAATCTGGAGTTTAGAACACTTAGATGTGCAAAACCACGGTTTAGAAGAAAAAACAGACATATAGAGTGAAGTCTATAAAACTTGGAGAGTAGTTTTAGCAATATCTTGATTTTCGAAATTATAAAATTTGTTGCATTTAAACACTTCATGGCACTTTAAAACCAAAGCATTTCACAAAATAATGCTATTTTTCTAAAACTCTAAAAAATTACCCTGCATCGAAACGACGCTAAAACCTAGTTTTAGAAGCGACTTTATAGAACGTGAGTCCTTATTTTTAATTTCGCACCGAGTCACCTAAAGCTTGTCTCAGTGGAAGTTTCAGATAAATTTCATTTACATTAACGGCGGAGCTACTCCACGGTGGAGTACAGTGGAAGTTTCATATAAATTTCATTTACATTAACGGCGGAGCTACTCCACTGGTGGAGTTTGTGGAGTAGAGTTTGTAGAGCAGTCTCAAACACGTCGTAATTAGGTTGCCATATAGTCATTTTTTATGACGTAGCAGTGTATCTAAGAAGAGAGAGAATAAATGAGTTTCATCTAGATAAAACTCTTTTTGTACGATTATCAACTATATGAGTCATAAAATTAAATGCTTAAGAAACTATAGAATAAAATTTGTATTGAGAATAAGTGTTTCATCCCAGTTTCATTTTATTATATATGACATGATAGTGTTGCAAACAACACCCAGAAACACTACACTGATAGCGGCCTAAACGGCCCTTTGTTATTACGGCCGCACCTTTCTTGACTTTTCGATGACATTATTACTTTCACTCGCTAGAGTCTAGACATAGTAAGCCATGGATCATTTCGCTACGCTAGCTGCTGCTCCATGGGATGGCCACCAGCCCAGGCCCGTACATTAACAGGAACAAGTGGGGCAACTATACAGGGCCACTAAAATTGGAGGGCCTCCAAATTTACACTAAGTAGTAATTAGCAATAATTAATCCTTGAATAGAAACAAAGATGCGACTAGGCCTGCAATCACTAGTCTCTGTCTCTACAACTAAAACATACGGATTATCAACGTCTATCCGGCGACACTAAAACAATCATGCGACCCATGACTACCCGGTAGAAAAAAAATACCTGTCAATCACGCACACGGGAAAAAAATCAATGTCAATCCCCCACACACGGAAGTTAATCGCACGCACGTGGCAAAAAAAAATCTCCGCAAACACAACATGGAACTTAATGGAAACACGGAAGGAATGTAATCACCCTTATGGAATTATCGGCAATCAAATAGTCACCGCATGGAAACACCAGAAGACAAGTAATAAAATAGAATAAAATGGAAAGAGAATTATGGGAAGGGAAAGGAATGTATCGAAAAGAGAATTATGGGAAGAGAATTATGGAAACCCCGCATGGAAACACCATCTCTCATGATGTTGCGTTGTATTTATGTTGTTATTTTGTGTGCATATCTTAGATTTTTATTCAAAACACTTTTTAATTAATATTTTAAAATTAACTCTATGCTTTCAGGGTCTAGTCTCTTTGGTTGCCTCAATGTGCCTGTGACAAGAAGCTATTATCATGCTACATGCACAGGCGTGACAAGGACCATGACCACAGCACCTCCCGGGTACCTATGCCTATGTGGCCAACCTGTGGGCCCCGCCTTGCTGTGCCACTGTATTCAGCACGACGAGTTGTCACGCCACCTCGCTTGTTGTGACAAGTGTATATATAAACCACGCGTCTATAAGTGGATTTTGGTGGACTGAATGACAACATAATCAAAGGTCTAATATGCCTACTAAGTATTGAGCAGGGAACTGAGCATAGTGTATACACTTGTGATATGCTTTGTTGGATGAATCATTAAGTGTCAAAGGCTCAATTGATGGCAAACAAGCAGGATATTCCATATGAGTGGTATTGTGATGAAATGGCAAGCCATAATGTATATTGTTGAAGTAATATATTCTTATGCAAATAAAATGGTCTCACCATGTTGGCATGGTCTATACGTTATGGAATATCATTGCATCATGAGAAGACAAACATAATTGTGAAGGTAAATGAGACACGACGTTATGCATATGGAATGGTCTCACTTGTAGAGCTTGCTTGGAAAATCAATGAAGATGGAGATGGATTTCTTGAAAAGGGTTTCAATGTATGCTTATTGTTTATTCAAATCACCATGTGTCTTGGGATGGCTTGAGATGGTGAAAAAGCAAGGACATGGCTTTGAAGGACCAAGCAAGAGTGAAAGGTAAGCAATGGCTTGGGCATCGATGGACCACAACTGTGGTGAAGAAAAGAATATTTCCATTGAGTCTTGACACTAATCAAGCTATCGGAAGTCACATTGTGAGGAGAATTAAATCATTCTTGGAGTTTATGGAAGAAGTGACTTGATGCCATAAAGTGAACTCATATGGTTGGACATGGTTCAAATCACGTACTCAACATGGATTTGCTCATGTGATGATTGACACAAAGTTAGTTGCATCTCTTGGTGAAGAAATATGTGAACTATGATGGCATATGAAGACTATTGAAATCTCAAGAGGCATGGTTGCAATTTCAATAGGAAATGGTTCAAGTCACGTACTCAAGGAGGATCTGCTCATGTGATTTTATCTTTGATCTTGAGTATGGGCATTTTGTACTATCAAGAAGGATGCAACATTGAGTGTGTTGACAAGTCTTGCTGCTCAAACTAACTAAATCCTAATGCTAACTTGAGATAAACACTTTGCACATGGTGATTGTTGGCGATCCTTAACGACCAAAATTTGACCGCCAATTAAGATATAAAAAGAGGAGAAACTAGCAAACTTAAGCATATACGCATTTACTATTGACCTAGTTCCACATGTATTTAGAGAACATTGTTTTGCAGGACATAAACACAAATACATGGAGAAATTCACTAAAGAGCACTTTTCGATGCTGATTCACGCAAAGGAACAAGGGAGACATCCATCAACTCAACTCAACCAGGCAAAAGCACCACCGAGGAGTGATCTAGGTCCAGCCCACAGCCCACCACGCAAAGGCGGTGGCGAGGTGGCTCAATCAAGGGGTGGCCAACCCCTAGGGGCACCTGACCCCCTACCGGTGCTTCTCTGCCTTTCCTTCGATAGGCGGTGGCATGCCTCCATGCAGAGGCGGTGCAGCTCAGTCCTCACACCAAGAATAACTCCTAGCATCGCCTTCCTCCTTGTAAAAATTAGAGGGGCACCCCCTCTCACAACACACCACCAGAAGGCAAGGAGCTTCTCCACTTTTGAGCAACACTCCAAGGGCTTAGGCCCTAGATAGCTAATAGAGTAGTAAGGTAGAGATATGAGGGAGAGCTTGGGAAAGCACCAGACTTGTCGGTGTCTCCCCAACTTGTACCTCGATGAGCATCTTTACTTCAATGGTTCTCCGGCTAAGTGAGTGCTCGAGGTTCTTTTGGTTATAAAGTCTTTGATTAGTTAAGCTATACTCTTATTTGTTTGTGGGTTCATCGTCTGTCCCTGTGGCAGATGCTCTAGTAGAAGGGCACTGATAAAGACAGATAATACTTGCATGCACGCTAGAGCAATAGTCGATAGCATAGACAAGATGTCTAGGTTAGAGGCTACCTTCATTTGCCTTGTGCTCTATGGTTGAGGGGTAGGCGGCATGTGGTGATAGCCCTGTCTATCCCTTATAATCCCCCACATCCAGGCACGGTGTAGAGCCATAGGCCGACAACGCCTAGCAGAACAAGTGTTATCCGGTGCCCGAAGTAAGCAAGTAGAAGTGGAGTTTATCTATCCTTAGACTCTAAACCGGAGGAATTCATCTCAACCTCTATCAACTCTACCCTTGGGTTGTCCTTGGACGAACTAGATAGAAGATTTACCTCTATTTCCTATGGAAAATGCGATACCCTAAATACTTTCGGGTAAAGTGCTACAATGGTAATTCCATGCGCTTGCAGATTATTTCTGTATATGTTAAGAAATACCAACAAGCATTTTTGACGCCGTTGTCAGGGAACGGTTGCTATTTTCTTCGAACCTAGTTTGTCCTCATATTTGTATCTTTTATCTTTTCTTTTTATAAGAAAAAAATACAAAATATATTTCACCATGAAGTCTACACCAAATCCAACCCTTCTCGCTTCAAAGGGGGAGTTCCCTAAGCCACCTTCAAAATCAAAACTGTCATCTGACTATGAACTCCATCCTGGCTTAATAGCCATGGTTCAGGCACAACCCTTCTTAGGGCACTATAATGAAAAAAACCCTGCCATCAGCTACACGAGTTCGAGGAGATGTGTTCGTGCCTGAGCATCCCGGGCATGACACAGAAAACTCTAAAGTGGAATTTTTTCCCTTCTCTCTCACGGGGAAGGCGAAGCAATGGTGGGGACTAGGATGAACATAAAGACAAGTTTCACCTTGCATTTTTCCTATGTCTTGTATCAACTCTCTACCAAGGGCAATCCTCGATTTTGAGCAGCATAAGGAGTCAATAGGTGTAGCCTGGGCCAGGTTTTCAGCGTTAATACACACCGACCTAGACTTGTCTTTACCCGATGGCATATTGTTGTGACTCTTTTGTTTGGGTATTGACATGGGTGCTAACCTAAGCCTAGACGTGACTACCGGAGGTCATTTTACACACAAGACTATGACAGAACAAGTAGAATTCTTTGAGCTTTTTATAGATAAACACTCTTCTTCCATCATAAGAACTAAATCCCTCCAGGCAAAAATTATGTCGAGTGTTGAGGAGTCCTCACCAGTTGAATCCAAACCTATACCATCCTTAGATTCAACTCATGAATCCTCACCTAAACCACAAACACTAAAGGAAAGATTAATTCATTCTTTGGAGTTCCCGATCGAATTTGGGGATTATGGCAATATCTCAAAATACTATGGGCATGAAAAGCTTTCACATCCTTCTAAGCAAGTTTCCTATAAAATAGAACCATTGAAGGAATGGTTGTTGGAAGTGAAACATTATTCTGAAGTAATTTAGATTCTTTCACCTTCCACGACCATGCATTGTCCATTAAGGGGAACAAACATAGAAGCCCTGCACAACCCCATAGTTGGGACTAGCATCATGTCAGAATTTCTAGTGAAAATTTTTTGGGCAACTTGCCACTAATCTCGACCAACAAAATTTTCAAAAGTCCCTCAGGACTCATCTTTGAGTGTAGTGGGATTGTCCAGGACGTGCCAATTGAAATTAATGAAATAGAGGTTCACTTAGATTTCCACATCTTTGCCATCCTTGACTTTGAACTTCTCATAGGCTACCCCTTTGAAAAACTTTTCCAAAAGAAACCTACTCATGGGAGCCTTGGTGAAGAATATGAGAAAACTGCTTTTGCCACTCTAGAAAACCCCATGGTGGAGCATTATCCCAACCATAACCCATCCAAGGAGGTGAAGTTCATTTCCTCGTTCATTTCACATTGGCTTTCTAGTGAAACTAAACATCCATCACCAACCTCGCTTGAACGTAAGCCATGTCCCTTTGGCCATAAAGTCATTGCTCTCGATAATGATCAAGGCTCAATGTTGTTTCCACATGATATATCTTGAGAACGAAAACTTCTATGGCATGGACATTTTTCTTAATGCCACATGCTTCCACAAGGATCACAACCACCTCTTGATCCTTGTCTCCAAACTTTTTAAGAAGATGGTTGTTGATGCCTTCGTTTATTATAAATATTGCAAAACCTGTAGTTGCATTGTGGTACTAACCTTACAACTTGGATGACAATGTTAAATGCATGGTGGTGAAGCTAGGAACTACAGAACCATTGATAAGTTGCAGGATGAGTTCCCAAGGTCAGGCTTATGACCATAAATAAAGCAATATCGGGAGATAACCCGAATTATCATTATCATATAATAATAATAATAATAATAATAATAATAATAATAATAATAATAATAATAATAATAATAAGATCTTTACTCTGAATAAAAGCAAGGACGTGTTGTTAGGACATTATGCACCTTTGGGTATTCTTGGTTGCTAACCATTTTAGGTTAAAGATCAAGAAGAACAGGGGACAGACAATGCTTGAAATCATGGGAGCTACATCAACTACATATGTTGATGATCGTTGGTAATGGAACACACTCAAAAGGAGACCCTGATCCTACACACTTGACTTTTCACACAAAAGTTTAAGTGTAGGGGAGGATGATGAGAATCCCAAGTTCCATACACACCAAAGACCATGTTGCTTAAAAAAAGGAAATGATATACATATAAAACAAAATAGAGAGAGAGAGAGAGAGGATTCTCCTCTCCTAAAGTCTTTGTTTACCACCATGATCAAGCCACCGCTGCAGCAGTATCACAACTTCCATCCACACATGCTGCCGATAAGTACACTCAGACATGCAAAGGTAATAATAATAATAAAATGTTCACCAACTCCCTTACTCATATTTGTCTCCATAAGAATTAATTTGCTCATACAAGTTTATGCTTTCTTTGTTTATGTCGTATGCTCTGGTTTAGGTGTATGTAATTAGTACACTCATAGTGTCGATGCGAAAAGTGACCAACAAGTAAATATTTGTAGTTTTGCCGTGCGTTGTGATTAGATGTGGCCTAGCACTCAATGACGCATGATTTATACTAGTTCAGGCAACGTGCCCTACGTCTAGTTTCAGTCAGTCGGTGACTTCATTCTTGAGCCCAGGTGCTCAAAGTTTGCTGTGGGGTTACAAACAAGTAGGAGTAGAAAGGGGGGGGGTGCTAAAGGCCCGTTCGGACTCTGAACTGAAGGGCCAAGAGTGACAGGAGCTCTAGCATGTGCTAAGTATTAGAGCGTGTGCTTTGTGTAGCTTTAGAGTTCTAGAGCTATTTAGATCCAAAAATCAGATACCTTTTTAGGAGAGAGCTCATCCCCTTTCATAGTCGAAGGGGATGGGCTCTTACAAGTCAAAGAGGGAGAGAGAGGGAAAGTGTACGTGTGCTACCTAGTCTTGTTGCCCACGCTGTCGGGTATGAGATGGTTGTTGGCGCCCACAATACTATTGATGTCCAGATGCATGTGCCAGGCTCTACCGTGTTCGCCTGGTATGACAAATGTCGGCGCCTACAATACTGTAGGGCAAATGTCGGCGCCTACAATACTGTAGAGAAAATGTCGGCGCCTATAATACTGTTTAGGTTCTGACATTCCTGGAAGTTTGCATAGTGCCAATCTAGCATGGAATGGTGGCACCGCCCTATAGGTGCGTAGAGTATGGTAGGGTACGGTCCTTGGTATTGTGGTTTGACTTGAGTGCCTTACCTTATCTGCTCTGCCTAATTCTCATGACCTCACCGAGTGGGCATCCCCGGTCAGTCGTTCCTAGTGACCCTCGACCGTGTTGATTAGGGAATAGCTACAAATAGAGGTCCGGCGCATTCCTAGTCAAAAAAGATGGTTGGAGTTAGACGATGTCCCCACCTTGGCTAGGTCTTCTGGTCGGGGACCGGATCATTCTCCTGGCCTATCATTAGGTATCTGGGTTGGCCTGGGAGGCACATGTTGTCGCTGTACCACCTACTAGGCTGAGTTTTTGTAGGAAAGTGCGTCCATTGGGGACCCTAGGTTTATGAACCCAATAGGAGCCCCCGAGCCCATTTGGGAGTCCTATGAAGTCGTAAAGGGGCTGTTTATACTCATTTTATGAGCACACCCGATGGGTATAAGATCGTGGGTGGCCATCATATGAGATGGAACACAAACCTGAGGTGTCAAGCATGGCTAAGGGGTCAGGTGAGATGGAGCGCTAACCCAAGTGTCGAGCGCGATCGAGGGGTCGGGTGAGATGGAGCGCCAACCCAAGCGTCAGGCATGGCCGAGGGGTCAAGCAAGATAGAGCGCTAGCCCAAGTGTTGGGCAAGGCTGAGGAGTCAGGCAAGACAGAGCACCAAACCAAGCATCGGGCATCGACCCAAACGTCAGGCGCGACCGAGGGGTCAGGTGAGGCCGAGTGCCAACCCAAACATCAGGAGCGGCCAAGGGGTCGGGCGAGACAGAGCGCACACCCAAACATTGGGCATAACCGAGGGGTCAGGCGAGATGGAGCACCAATCCAAGTGTTAGGCGTAGCCGAGGGGTCGGGTGAGTAGGAGTGCCAACCCAAACATCGAGCGTGGCCAAGGGGTCGGGCAACGCCAACCCAAGTGTCGGGTGTGGCCAAGGTGTCGAACAAGATGGAGCACCAACCCAAGTGTTGGGCACTGACCCAAACATCGAATGTGGCCAAGGGGTCGGGCGAGATGGAGCACTAATCCAAGTGTCAGGTGGCAACCCAAACGTTGGGCGCGGCTAAGGGGTCAGGCGAGATGGAGCGCCAACCCAAACATCAAGCATGGCCAAGGGGTCGGTCTAGTTTCGTGTGTTACCCCATCTATAGTTTCCACAACCAGAGGGGCTAAGCTAACGTTGCTTGCCTCGATGGCTTGAGTGACGCACTCGGTGAGCTCAATAATGGGTACGTACGAGTGGAATCTAGGCCTATCGTTCATAATGGGGTCAGCGTAGCCGTAATGTGGCATTCCACTACATCTTAAC
Organism: Miscanthus floridulus; assembly: GCF_019320115.1. Lineage (NCBI taxonomy): Eukaryota > Viridiplantae > Streptophyta > Magnoliopsida > Poales > Poaceae > Miscanthus > Miscanthus floridulus. Next base: position 38,003,080 of record NC_089592.1, on the reverse strand, counting down.
CCACCTCTTGGCAGATGCTCGAGCCATTCTGGAGATCGACTCAGGTGACCCACTGACCTCCCATCGATGGAGATTTTATGGGCATGGCTCGAGGTCAGGATCAAATAAGAAGGTCGAGATGACCCTATCCGCTTTAGAGCGAATCGGGCGAGGGCCGCTGGGGCTCATCTGCATTTTCTACCCTGGCTTTGCTTGACATGAGGTGGCCTTGAGCCCTTTGTAGGCCAGTCTTTGAACCTCGATCGGTCGTCACTCATATCGAATAAGGCGACTACCACTTCGTGACACAACATGAAGCGTTGTGATGCAACAATTGCATATGCGATGCTTGGATGTATGTGATGAATGTATGAATGTATGCATGGGAATGGATGAATGAATGATCATGCACTAGAAAACAAGAAGGGGTTTTGGTAAAGTTACCTCGATGACTCGAGTGATGGGTTCAGGGAGCTCTTATCGAATATGTCCGAATGGAATCTATGCCCGTCGTTCGTGACGGAGTCGGCATAGCCTACATGTGGCATCCCACTACTCCTTACCTGTCTCTCGGCTGCCACCTAAGCCGTCCGATCAACTCAGGTGACCCATTGGCTTCTCCTCGATGGAGATTCTATTGGTGGGCCCTTTCAAACCTTGCCTAGGAAGGCAAAGAGTCGTTTGCATGTGGTTGTGCCTCGCTTCATGCGGCTGGGTTGTGGTAGTGGTGGGCCCTACCTAGGCAATGTCCCGTTAACCAGGCGATGTTTTGCCGGGCAGGGCGTGTCCCATTAGCCAGGGGCCATGTCCCGCCGCACACTTTCCCTCATTAAATAGGTGGAAGGGAGAGGGTTTTCCTCCCATTCTTTCGCCTTTCTCCAACTACTGCATCTTCTCCTTCCTCTTTTTCGCCAAGCCTATTTGTGCGTCATGGTGGTTTCTAGGAGAGAGGAGGGTAGAGCGAGGGAGAGGAGAACTCATAGATCCATTCATAAATCCAAGGCGTGATGTCAAACTACAGGCCTTCCAATGTGGATGAGGAGGTGCTGGTCGCCTTTGCCAAGAAGGGGCTACTCCCATTGAAGGAGGTGGTGCATTAGAGGGCTCCTACACTAGGGGAGGTTGTCCTACACCCCCAGGCCGATGAGGTCATATCCTTCCTCACCTACCATGAGCGTGGGCTTGAGTATCCTGTGCACTGGTTCTTGCGCGGTGTCCTCAATGAGTGGGGTCTAGAGTTGTAGCACCTCAACCTAACTAGGGTGCTGCACATCTCTAGCTTTATCACCGTCTAAGAGGCCTTCCTTGGGATGGAGCTGCACGTTGATCTCTTCTAGCGGATCTTCAGTGGGCGAGCCCTATCTGAGAGGAAGCCGCCTAGAATCACGCTGGTTGGGGGGTTTGCCTTGTAGAAGAAGCCAAAGCCGTCAGCCCCTACCTTGCGTACTCCCCCTGTGACTCCAATCGGGGGTGGCACGGTGAGTGGTTCTACATTAGGAACCTAGCGAAGGCGCCATTCCTGACATTTACCGATAGAAGGCCGGAGAGAATGGAGAGCTGGTCGTGGGGTCCCACCGGTCAACAAAACAAATTGGAGGTTATCAAGATGGAGCTTTAGAGGCTTGTGCAGCATGGCCTCAATGGGTTGTGGGTCTTCCACACCTTCTTCTGCCATTGGGTCACCCCATTGGTGAAGAGAAGGTGGCCGATGTGGGAGTACTCTAGCCCAATGGATCCCGACCGTGTGTCATCAGAGTTGCCAAAGGACAAAGTCTGGAGTCATCTCGATCGAATGCTGCAACTGAGGGACAAAGACTCCCATAAAGGGACACCCAGACCTCTTCACACCATGAAGCTGTCCAATTTGGTATGCCCCCTTTTCCCATGACCTTATCCTCCTTGTTTTGATGTTTTGATTGATTTCGAGTTGTCCATTTCAAAGGGACTCTCAGGCTATAAATCCTGGCCACATCTTTCGAGGGGGCCGTGGGGCGTAGCTTGGCAAGCTGCCTAGAGTGAGGCGGCACTTGCCAAGAAGAAGAAAAAAGCCGAGAAGGCCTAGAGGAGGTTCAACAAGGAGAAGGAGATCAACCAGTGGGTCTAGGGGGGCAAGAGATAGAGCGACATGGAGGCAGGGCTCGAGTCAAAGGAGCCCATGGAGATGGGTGGTGACATTAGTGCCTTTGAGAACGAAGGATACAAGGGGTGCTGTCATGACCTTGGTGGAGCACCATGAGCTAGCAGCCACCTTGGTCGGCTATGGGCATGATATGGAGATGCGTGGTGATGTTCCTAAATCAAGGAAGCATGCCATGAGCGAAGACACCAACGTCAAACAAGAAGCAAAGCGGGCGCGGTCACCATGCCCTTTAGAGGCGCCGTTAGCTTCGCGCCCCCTTGCTAAGCCTGGGCAAAATACCCGATACCCATTACCCATACCCGAATTACCCGAATCCGGACCCGAATTACCCGAACCCGAGGTACCCGATCCCAAATTCGGATAGCGATTTTGATTACCCAAAATTAGTTTGGGTAATTCGGGTAATATCCCCCGGTACCCAAACTACCCGAACTACCCAAAGATTTGTTTTGTCTTTGTATTCATCATGTGTTGTTAGCTGAACCATTTAACTTATCACTTTATTAGAATATAATTCTCTCTATTTGAATGAGTGACTGTAATATATTATTCTCTACAAATTGCTATTGAAATTCTATACAAATTGTTGCTGAAATTATGTATAGATCGCTACTGAAATTTAGTGTAGTTTATTGTTTTCTGTAAATTTGGGTATATCGGGTAATACCCGAACCCGAACCCGAATTATCGGGTACCCGAATTTGCGGGTAGTGTTTTTTCGGGGGTAATATCGGGTAGCAATTTTTATTACCCGAATTTTGAATTACCTGAATTACCCGACCCGAAAAAATCGGGTAACCCGAACGCCCAGGCTTACCCCTTGCTCTGAGTGTGGTGGAGCATGCCGGTCGGTTGGGGGGACATGATTGTTCCCCTACGTCTTTGGAGTCAGCGCGCATGTGCAACCCCCAACGGAGAGACGCTCCATCAGTTACTCCAGTGGTTTTGCCACAAGCTGGCCGTCATGGCTGGACATGGGCCGATCGGGAACCGACCGGGTCAGCTCCTGCCTCAGCTGATATAGGGGGGCGGCACGGGTTGCAACCTATGAGTGGTCCATGTCCGGTTGGCTCATCATCAGCCGGTCGGGGCTTCAGGGCTCTGCCGCTGTCTTCTAGGTATGCATTCATACTCCCTCCTATTCTCATAGCTAAGTTTTTTAGCGTGACTAACCCACACTTGTTTGATAGCAGCCAAGGGCTGGTGGGACTAGGAATCTCCCCACCTCCCATGTGAGAGGAGTGGAGACCTAGCCTATAGTGGATCATGATGAGCGGTGGGGAAGTACATTGGCGGCGGTGTGACCTTCCTTACTAGGGGTTACTTCTTCCTGACTGGTCGTGAGTATGGTGGTAGCAGCGGCAGCGGTGATGGCAGCAATCCTTGTGGTGATGGCGGAGGTTGGGTCAGAGGTGACTCTTGTAGTCCCTCCCCCAATGGTTGCAGAGGAGGAGAGGAGGGAAGATGGGCTCCCTACCTCACCCGGTGGAGGGGTGCATGGTTCGCCTGCCTGGTCAGAGCTGGAGGGGTCTGGAGGAACCATGGCCAGGCTAGAGGTAGTGTGTCCATCGGCAGGCCATGGAGTCCTGGTGGTGGATGTCCCTTGCTCTAGCGAGGCAGGTACTGGGGTGGAGCCGACAGCCATCCCGCCGTCATGAGAGTTGATGATGATCCAGTCATCGCATGACACTATGATGGTTGGATCTTCCAGCAGGTCAAGGGTGATTTGTGAGATGGTGTGGCCTTGCCCCAGTGAGCCAAGAAAGGCCTAGTTTGTCCTTCGCAACAAGGAGGAGGTGAAACTCTAGCACTTGCTTGGGGAGAGAGGACTGTCGATGGTGTCTGATCTCACCCATACCAAGGCGAGGCTCAAAGAGGCCTTGGAGAGGGTTGAGCTCATCCATCAGGCCATGACAGTTGACCTACCACACATTATAGAGGTAAGTTCTTTGCATTTTTGGTGTTGTCCTTGTCCTCTTAGCCTTTCAATGGTTGTCTCAGTATGCCTACTTCTTGCCTCATAGGATCTAGGAAATGATGTCGATCCATAAGTCCTAATTTCTTTGAGAGGAGCATGATTGGATGGATCAGGAAGCAGCAGGTGTCGTGGTGGGTCAACGAGCTTAGGCACCTAGCTAGAGTTTGCTTGCCTTGAGTCCTCATACTAGGCAGGCCAATGTGACAGGAGCACGGGTGGTAGAACTGCGTGTGGTCGAGCGGGTGACTGTTGCTGAGTAGGAACTCGACTGTGGCGAAGGTCCACTCAATGAAGACCAAGGCGTTGCTTTGAAAGTCCTTGGAGGCTCTAGAGGTGGAGTAGAGGGCCCTGGTTGGATGCTGAACAAGAAGTGGTTGCGCTCCGGGGGCAAATGCTTGGGGCAGAGGAGTCAAACACTCAACTAGTTCGAGAAGGTGACCCAGCAAGAGGAAGGGCTCTCTATTCTCAAAAGCGCCCACCTTGGTATGTATCTGTTCTAGCCCTTAGTTGATGCCTTGATTTCTCCTTTCCTTTGTGTCTAAATTTGTCAGTCTTTATTCAGAACCGGGTGGAAAGATTGGCTCTCTAGAGCAAGAGTTGGAAATAGTCAAAGCGATAGTCGGTTAGGGCGTGGAGGTGCCAGCCTAGTCCCTTGAGGAGCAACATGCTTTTGAGGGGGGCTCGACTAGATTCACAACATTGCACAAGTGGTCATCTCTAAGGTGTTTGGGTCAGGGACTGAGGGCCAGTACGCCCACCGTCTAGCTGGCGGAGGTCCCGAACAAAGTTCGGGCGCTCATCTCCAATGGCATGTTCTATGGGACATTGGGGGTGTTGATCTCAGTGGCGACCCATCACCCCATTCTAGACTTCGTGACCATCTACAGAGGGTATGCTGATGGGTGGAGCATAGATGAATTCCATCACTGGGGGAGAGTCTGGTGTCATATGCATAGATGGTCGCTGGGTAGGTCACCGCACAGTGGGTGATGGAGGCTTGCTGTTCGATCATGGCTAAAGACATGCACTGGGAAGATGTCATCTAGCTTGTGGAGGGAGTGGAGATCGGGTCAGAGGCGAGCGTCATCCCGCCCCTGACTAAGCCGAATGTCGTCTTATCTAGAAGCGAGTTGCCTTCATCCTCGTCGACCGTACCATTAGGTGATGCCACCGGGGGGGCCATAGTAGAGTTTAGAGTAGAAATAGTTAGTATATGTAAAAGACAAGTTTGTGGGGAAGCCCCCATGTGAACAATTTTACATTCGTGAATATTTCAATTTAGTTTTGTGATGAAATCACTTGTGAGGGGAAGCTTGTCCCATTTGCCCTTGTTTTTACCCTTGCGTAGCTTTAGCATCTTGCCCTTTCTTTTTCGCACCAGCCTGTTGACCCATAGGCTGCAATCTTAAGAACCCTGACGTGGCCCGCAAGGCTTAGCTGCTCTTAACTGTAGATCATGGTGGGGTGCGATCGGTTCAGGAGTTCAAAACACAAGTTATGTAGGGTAATCAAAGGAACAGAATGCCCTTTCGTTTGGGTGATGCCCTTTCATTTGGGTGAAAAGTATTACTATATGATAGTAAAATGGGAGGGTGGTACTGCAGCCTCGAGGAGCCCCTGAGCGACCTAGGCCAAGAGTGCTCGGGCTGGGGTGCTGTAGGAGCAAACAATTGAATGGAGAGAAAGGGTAAGACTAAGCTTTAAGGGAAGAAATAACATAACTATTTGATGTTCCATGTGTTGGTGAGAATGTTGTCATTGTCGTCCTTTAGTCGGTAGGTGCTCGGTTGGATCACATCATTGTGTATGGTCCTTCCCATGGTAGAGAGAGTTTATGTTTCTCTTTGGTTGACTGGGTCCTCCTAAGTATGAGATCACCAACCTTGAGGATCCTCCCTCTAATTTTTCTTTTATGGTACCTACAGAGAGTTTGCTAGTAACGAGCGGAGTGGATGACAGTCGTCTCATGAGACTCCTCGAGTAGGTCGACCATGTCCTATTGAGCCTCCATGGCTTGGTCTGGGTCGAAGGCCTTCACTCTTGGGGCACCATGATCGAGGTCAGAGGGCAACACTACTTCAGCTCTGTAGGCCAGGAAGAAAGGTGTGAACCCCATGGATCGGTTTGGGGTCATTCTCAGGCTCCAAAGGATCACTAGGACCTCTGCAACCCATCACCCAGCATACTTATTGAGTCAGTCAAAGATGCAGGGCTTGAGTCCTTGGAGGACCATGCCATTGGCTCACTCAACCTGACTATTGGTACGTGGGTGTCTGACTAAGGCCCAATCGATCCTTATGCCATATCCATCACAGAAGTCTAGGAACTTCTTCTCGGTGAAGTTTGTTCTGTGGTCGGTGATGATGCAGTTTAGAACACCAAACTGATAGATGATGTTGAGGAAGAACTTGACCGCCTCTTCCGAGCGGATGATGGTGATGGGCTTCACCTCTATCCACTTGGTGAATTTGTCCACCGCTACGAGTAGATGAGTGAAGCCGCCTAGGGCCTTTTTGAGGGGTCTGACCATGTCGAGGCCCCAGACCGCAAATGGCCAGGTGATGGGGATGGTCTAAAGCTCCTATGCTGGTAGGTGAGTTTGACATGCATATGACTACCATCCTTCACTCCTGCGGACAACCTCCTCTACATCTCGTAGTGCGGTGGGCCATTAAAAACCTTGGCGAAAGGCTTTCCCAACCAGCGACCTCAGGGCCATGTGATGTCTGTAGATTCTAGCATGGACTTCAAGGAGAAGTTGTTTCCCTTGGTCGGTCAGGATGCACTTCATGAGTATTCCCGATGGGCTCCGCTTATAAAGTTCATCACCAATGTCGATGAACATCTTAGCGCTTCGAGCGATTCATCGTGCTTTAGTCCTTTCCTATGGGAGAACCTCTTTGAGGAGGTAGGTGAGCAGTGGTGCTCTCTAGTCGACTGGATCGAGTGCCATTATGGTGATGTTGGCGGACGATGTCACAATGAAGATGCCCGAGTCAAAGCCGTCGAGCACTTGGTCGGGGTCAGGGCACATTGGGAGGTCAGAGCCCTCACGTGCTAGATTAGTGTTGGAGTGCGTCTAGATTGGATCCTCTAGAACGTAGGCAGATGACTCATAGAGATCATTGATGAAGACCCCATGTGGAGATGGCACCCACCTGGCAGCTAACTTTGCGAGAAAACTAGCGGCATCGTTGTCCTTTCAGGGGACATGATGTAGTTTGATCCCTCATAATTTGTCCTCAAGCTTGCGCACCTCCTAGCAATATGCTGCCATGAGAGGGCTCTTGCAGGAGGACTCCTTCATGACTTGATCGATGACCAACTCCGAGTCACCGTGGACATACAACCATGTGGTGTCAAGCTCGACAACGATGCGTAGTCCATTGAGGAGGGCCTCATATTCTATGGCATTGTTTGAGGCTAAAAAAATGGAGATGGATCACGTAGCGGAGCCTGCTTCCATATAGGGAGATCAGAACCATTCCATCCCCCAAGCTAGGCACCATGATCGACCCATCAAAGTACATCATCCAGTACTCGTGGATGACGTCTAGGGTCAAGAGCTGGATTTCTGTCCATTCGACAATGAAGTCAGCAAGAGCCTAAGACTTGATAGCGATGTGAGGGACATATCTGATGTCATGCCCCATGAGCTCAAGGGCCCACTTGGAGATTCGTCCTATGGCATCATGGTTGTGGACGATGTTTCCCTAGCGGGTATGAAATGACAACTATACTTCATGGTCGGTGAAGTAGTGCAGGAGCTTCTGAGTCACCATCAGCACGGCGTATAGAAGCTTCTAAACTAGGGGGTATCGAACCTTGGCATCGATGAGTACCTCACCGATGAAGTACACTAGTCATTGGACCTTTAGGGGTGTCCTAGCTCCTTCCTTTCAATGACTAGGGTGGCGCTCACAACGTGGTTGTTTATCACGATGTAGAGGAGGAGGGGTTCTCCTTGTTCAGGAGCAACGAGGATTGGGGCCGATGTCAGTGATGCTTTGTGGGTTTCCAAAGCCTACTATGCCTCCTCAGTCTAGACAAATGCATATGTCCTATTAAGAAGTTATAGAGAGGCATCCCCCACTCGCCTAGTCAAGAGATAAACCGACTCAGGGTGGCCAAACAACCAGTGAGCATCTATACGCCCTTGACGTTGTGTATAGGGCCCATGTTGGAGATGGCCATGATTTTTTTGGGGTTGGCTTCGATGTCGCGCTTAGACACAACATATCCAAGCAACTTCCCCTTTGAAACCCCAAAAACACATTTTTCGGGATTCAATTTGACACTGAACCTTCAGAGATTAGCTAGCCAGTCGGAGTGGTATACCTCTTTGATGAATCTGACTGCCAGGAGTTCGATGATCTCCTCGCCTATGGCCCTACGCCTCTCATCGTCAAAGTGATGTAGATGTTGTTTGGCATGCTTTGAGCCTAGGACGAGGTGTAATGCGTGCTCGGCGACCTCCCTTGGTATGCCTAGCATGTCAGAAGGTTTCCACATGAAGACATCGCGATTGGCGCATAACAAGTCAGCGAGCTCGCTTTCCTATTTGGCCAGGAGCTTGGTCCCAATCCACACCATCTTGGTTGGGTTGGTAGGGTTGATCCCCATCGCCTTGGTTTCCTCGATCAGGTGGAATGCACTTGATGAGGTCAGCTCATTGCAGTCTGGGACTGTTGGAGTCAATGAATTCCCAAGCTCTGGGAGCTTGGCAGAGTTGATGACGGTAGTGACGAGCTCATAGTGCTCGCAGTCGCACATGTAGGCATGTGAAAAGGTGCTACCCACGGTGATGATGCCATTTGGTCCTGGCATCTTCAACATGAGGTAGGTGTAGTTGGGGATTGCCATGAACTTGGCGTAGCATGGCCACCCCAAGATGGCATGGTAGGACCCTAGAAAGTCCACCACCTTGAAGGTGAGGACCTCTGAGCGGAAGTTGGCTCAGTTGCTGAACGTGACGGGCAGGTCGATCTGCCCGAGTGGGTATGCCTGTGTCCCCGGGATCACGCCGTGGAAGAGAGAGCTCCAACTGGGGTATGTGCATGGCATCGATTGTGTCGACATAGAGAATGTTGAGGCTATTGCCTCCATCCATTAGCACCTTGGTGAGGTGCTTCTTGTGGATGATGGGGTCGATGATGAGTGGGTAGCAACCTAGTCTGGCGATGTGGGAAGGATGGTCTCTCCGATCAAAAGTGATTGAGGAGTCTGACTAGCTAAGGAAAGAAGGGATGATTATCTCGGCGGCGCATGCCTCTCTATAGTGTACCTTGTACTGGCACTTGGAGTGGATGGCATCAGATCCCCCAAAGATCATGAGGCATTCCTCGGGGTTGGGGAAGCCATCATCATCCTTGCCCATCGTGCCTCCTTTCTTGGCTGCCACCTCCTTGCCTTTCCCTTCCTTTGGCTAGCCAGCATGCCGAAGAAAGAACTTGAGGAGCTCGCAGTCCTTGTAGAGGTGCTTGATGGGGTAGGTGTGGTTGGTGGACTCTCTATGAGCTTGTCGAAGTGGTCGAGCTAGCCATGCTAGGGGAACTAGCCCGCATGATCGGTTGCAGTGACCAAAGCGGGGTTGGCCGATCATCGCCGATCCTTCTTATTCTTCTTGCCCCTTTGTGTGGAGGGGCCTTCGCCTTGGTCCTTTTGCTTGGCCTTGCCCCTATCCCTGCCACCTGCTAAAGACCTCTCCGACCACCTCCATGCCAGAGGCGTGGTTTGTGGCAACATCGAGCAGGTCATGGGTGGTACGAGGCTTTAGACAGCCGAGCTTGTGGATCAAGGACTCACAGGTTGTCCCAAAGAGGAACAGGCTGATGATGTCCGCATCGACGACATCAGGAAGAGAGTTGCACCATTTTGAGAACTAGCTGATGTAATCTCATAGGGACTCATGGAGCTTCTACTAGCAGCTCTTGAGGTCCTAGGAATTCCTAGGATGGACATATGTCCCCTAGAAATTTTCGACGAAGACCCTCTTGAGATCCGCCTAGTGGCGGATGCTGTCGGGTGGGAGGAATTCGAGCCATGCTCGAACATGCTCCCCCTCATAGATGGGGAGATATTGGATGATGAAATGGTCATCATCCACTCCTCTGACTCGGCAGGCGAGCTAGAAGTCTTTGAGCCATATACTAGGGTTTGTTTCCCTAGTGTATCTTGTGATGTTGGTGGGTGGTTGGAAGCGCTATGGGAATGATGCTCTCTAGATGCGATGACCAAAGGCCTATGAACCTAGGCCATTCGGGCTAGGACTTTGGCTGTTTGGTCAGCCACCATGCCTGGGGTGTGTGTCCCTATACTCCTCGATGAGGCTGGGGCCTGTATCACCCGCTCTCACCACCACTCGATAGGCGTCATCATCGTGCCGAGCATGGCGTCGATTGTTGATGACGCTACGAGCATCACGATTCGGCCTGAGGCAATCGCACATAGGTGGTCGGTATGGAGCGGGCACTAGGTTAGGCTGTGGTGTAGCCACGACCTCCTGCCCCACCCTTGGCAACAGTAGTGGTGAGTGGATGGAGCTATTCGACTGGCGTGGCCCCATCCCCCTAGTGGGGCAAGACACTATGAGCCAGTGTCACGACATGGAGCTCTCTTCCTATTGAATGGTGGTGGTTTCCACCAGCACCCAAAGGTTCCGATGGATTGCCTGTTCTTGGGGTCGACAGGCTCAGGAAGACCGCACAGAAGCATCGCCGCAGCAGCGATGTTCTGGCTAGCCTGAGCAAACTGTAGGGGGGTCATTCCCTCCATCTAGGATGTTACACTAGACCTAGCAGGTGTGACCCCGAGCTCCGCTTGCTGGGTTGCACACACATGGCGCAGCGTGCTATGCTGAGCACGCCAGCGCAGGTGGTAGTTGGCTCCGCCGCCTTTGTCATAACTCCTCACCATGCTCCTATGCATGCATGAGGGCCTCTGCACGAGGGTCTAGAGGGGTGTGAGTCTATAGAGACTCTGCTACCACCGATAGCTGTCCCATAGCATCCACCATAGCGTACTCCTAGGACAAAGGGTGGCTAGGTTCCATGACGTTGCTAATGCTGGAGCCATCACTTTCATCCTCATCATCCATGAGGTCATGAAAAGAGGCAGGAGTGTAGCCCGCTGTCCCCACGAATTTGGATGTGAGAGGGGGCGACGTCAGCATCCTTTGAAGCCCCCATGCATACGCGTCCACAGGGGACATGAAGCCGTAGGGGAACCGGTCGCACGACGGTCGCGGTGTGGACAAAGGGGTCCCTCTAGAGAGTTGGCAGAAGGTATTAAATAGTGAGTAAAGAACAATATGTACATCACTCACCATGGAGTTCGAGCCTAGCATGGGCTTGAGGTAAAGCACGAGTGTCTCAACATTGAGGTCATCGAGTGGCCTAGGGCTAGTGGAGAGCGCTCCTCCTCCAGTGGACATCGGGACGAGCACCTCCTCGTGGAGGCAGGGCACGCCGAGCTAGTCGGTGATGAAGTCTAGACCCCCAAAGAGGAAATATTTGTGAAAAGTGCCCATGAGTAAATATTTGTAGTTTTCTCGTGAGTTGTGATCGGATGTGGCCTAGCACTCAATGATACATGATTTATACTGGTTCTGGCAATGTGCCCTACGTCCAGTTTTAGTCGGTCGGTGACTTCATTCCTAAGCCTAGATGCTCGAAGTCTGCTGTGGGGCTACAAACGAGTAGAAGTAGAAAGGGGGTGCTAAAGGCCCGATCAGACTCTGAACCGAAGGGCCGAGAGTGACGGGAGCTCTAGCATGTGCTAAGTTTTGGAGCATGTGCTCTGCGTAGCTTTAGAGTTCTAGAGCTATTTAGATCCAAAAATCAGATCCCTTTTTAGGAGAGAGCTCATCCCCTTTTATAGTCAAAGGGGATGGGCCCTTACAAGTCAGAGAGAGAGAGATGGAAAGTGTACATGTGCTACCTAGTCTTGTTGCCCATGCTATCGGGTACGAGACGGTTGTCGGCGCCCACAATACTGTTGATGTCTAGATGCATATGGCAGGCTCCACCGTGTTTGCCTGGTATGGCAAATGTCGGTGCCTACAATACTGTAGGGCAGATGTTGGCGCCTATAATACTATAGGGCAAATGTCGGCGCCTACAATACTGTTTGGGTTCTGACATGCCTAAAGTTTGCATAGTGCCAATCTAGCATGGCCTTTTAGAACAGTCCTGTGGGTGCGCAGAGTATGGTAGGGTATGGTCCTTGATATTGTGGTTTGACTTGAGCTCCTTACCTTATCTGCTCCGCTTGATTCTCATGCCCTCACTGAGCAGCCATCCACGGTCAGTCATTCCTAGTCGACCTCGACCGTGTTAGTCGAGGAATAGCTACAAACAGAGGTCTGGCACATTCCTGGTCAGAAAAGGCGATCAGAGTCGGACAATGTCCCCACCTTGGCTAGGTCTTTCAGTCAGGGACCGAATCATTCTCCTAGCCTATCATTAGGTATCTAGGGCCCAGGAGTGGCGCGTTGTCGCTGTACCGCCTACTAGACCGAGTTTTTGTAGGGAAGCGGGTCCATTGGGGACCACGGGTTTATGAACCCGACACATAGGCTTTTTAAATTAAGCATGGTGCTTAGGTTAAATGGTCTTCTTTAATCAAAACTTGACATGGTGTTAAATTTTGGTTAATGAACCTAGAGTATTACTTTCATAAACAACAGAGGTAATCAATAATTGAGATTAATCAAGGCTAGAATTATTTTTTTTGCAAAGTTTGCTTTAGCCTTGCCTAAGTTATATTAAAAGATAAAAAGATGATTGAACAAATAAAAAAATATACCTATTAATAAATGCATAAATAAAAAGAAAAAAATATAAAATAAAATAAATAAAACTACAATAATGATAATAATTAATAAAAATTCAGGCTTCTCGGTGTTCAGGCCAATAGAGCCCTTGTTGTTTGCACCTTTGTTTCTTTTTGTTTGAATAAAACATGTACAAGAATATGTGTGGGGGAGATCTCTGATGCATAACGAACTCACATTTGAGATATTCCATCAACACGTTGCACAACATCGAATGATCCAACGCGTAGAAGGATGGAACAGATGGCTCCTGAGAGGATTTGCTGAACCCTTGGTTTGGTCAAACCACCTCTGACTTAGCTCCTTCTTCTTCAATGATGGTTTGTGTAACACAACCCTCAATTCCCTATAATTTTGAGTTTGAACAAACATAAATCTTGATCACTAAAATTGAACTCAATTCATCCCTGTTATCTTCTCCTAATGAACAATGCCCCTATGCACCACACTTTATTTAAAAATCTTTGAAAAGTGACATGTACATGACATCTCTGAGATAGAAGCCTGCATAAAGTTTGTTCCATATACATACACTTATGCTTGTGGGAAAATATTCTAATAGGACAATCAAGTTGACTAAGTTGTTGGGAGGTGTGATATAGTTCTAGTTTATAAATCCTACCATTTCTATTCAAAGTACTTGGATAATTTGTTTTGATAAAAATATAAAACCATAGTATCACATACTCCTCAATTGGTGAGCAATTCCTATGAAAGCCAAATATGATATCTTGCAAAATTTAAGCCTTCTACATAAGCTGCTTGTTATTGTGTTGAGCTTCGTCAAGTTTTGTTGACCCTTGTTGAGAGATTTATCATTCTTCCAGGATCAAGATCATGTACACTCCACATACACATGCTGCTCCTACACTAGGAGTACGCAAAAACATGCTTTCATCTAGATCCACTAAAAATTCTGTTCCTACACTAGGAGTAGACAAAAATATGTTGGTTAGGGAAATACTCCATATTCTAAAAAGATAATGTTCTCTCTCTAAATATGTGGTTTAGAAAAATAGACATGGGCTATGCAAAAAGTTTATGATAAAAATATATATATATATATGGACACATGAAGGTCCAAGTAAAAAATATGGACACATGAAGGTCCAACGTACAAAAAAATAAGAAATATGATGAGCACATGAAGGCTCATGTATTAAAAAAGAGAGAAGGAAGAAAGATAGCCATGTTTCCAAATAATAAGTTATAGAGAGAGATCATATCTACAAAAGGAGTATAGTTTTAATTTACCCTTTTCCACACCCCCTTGCTCTGAGTGTGGTGGAGCATGCCGGTCGGTTGGGGGGACATGATTGTTCCCCTACGTCTTTGGAGTCAGCGCGCATGTGCAACCCCCAACGGAGAGACGCTCCATCAGTTACTCCAGTGGTTTTGCCACAAGCTGGCCGTCATGGCTGGACATGGGCCGATCGGGAACCGACCGGGTCAGCTCCTGCCTCAGCTGATATAGGGGGGCGGCACGGGTTGCAACCTATGAGTGGTCCATGTCCGGTTGGCTCATCATCAGCCGGTCGGGGCTTCAGGGCTCTGCCGCTGTCTTCTAGGTATGCATTCATACTCCCTCCTATTCTCATAGCTAAGTTTTTTAGCGTGACTAACCCACACTTGTTTGATAGCAGCCAAGGGCTGGTGGGACTAGGAATCTCCCCACCTCCCATGTGAGAGGAGTGGAGACCTAGCCTATAGTGGATCATGATGAGCGGTGGGGAAGTACATTGGCGGCGGTGTGACCTTCCTTACTAGGGGTTACTTCTTCCTGACTGGTCGTGAGTATGGTGGTAGCAGCGGCAGCGGTGATGGCAGCAATCCTTGTGGTGATGGCGGAGGTTGGGTCAGAGGTGACTCTTGTAGTCCCTCCCCCAATGGTTGCAGAGGAGGAGAGGAGGGAAGATGGGCTCCCTACCTCACCCGGTGGAGGGGTGCATGGTTCGCCTGCCTGGTCAGAGCTGGAGGGGTCTGGAGGAACCATGGCCAGGCTAGAGGTAGTGTGTCCATCGGCAGGCCATGGAGTCCTGGTGGTGGATGTCCCTTGCTCTAGCGAGGCAGGTACTGGGGTGGAGCCGACAGCCATCCCGCCGTCATGAGAGTTGATGATGATCCAGTCATCGCATGACACTATGATGGTTGGATCTTCCAGCAGGTCAAGGGTGATTTGTGAGATGGTGTGGCCTTGCCCCAGTGAGCCAAGAAAGGCCTAGTTTGTCCTTCGCAACAAGGAGGAGGTGAAACTCTAGCACTTGCTTGGGGAGAGAGGACTGTCGATGGTGTCTGATCTCACCCATACCAAGGCGAGGCTCAAAGAGGCCTTGGAGAGGGTTGAGCTCATCCATCAGGCCATGACAGTTGACCTACCACACATTATAGAGGTAAGTTCTTTGCATTTTTGGTGTTGTCCTTGTCCTCTTAGCCTTTCAATGGTTGTCTCAGTATGCCTACTTCTTGCCTCATAGGATCTAGGAAATGATGTCGATCCATAAGTCCTAATTTCTTTGAGAGGAGCATGATTGGATGGATCAGGAAGCAGCAGGTGTCGTGGTGGGTCAACGAGCTTAGGCACCTAGCTAGAGTTTGCTTGCCTTGAGTCCTCATACTAGGCAGGCCAATGTGACAGGAGCACGGGTGGTAGAACTGCGTGTGGTCGAGCGGGTGACTGTTGCTGAGTAGGAACTCGACTGTGGCGAAGGTCCACTCAATGAAGACCAAGGCGTTGCTTTGAAAGTCCTTGGAGGCTCTAGAGGTGGAGTAGAGGGCCCTGGTTGGATGCTGAACAAGAAGTGGTTGCGCTCCGGGGGCAAATGCTTGGGGCAGAGGAGTCAAACACTCAACTAGTTCGAGAAGGTGACCCAGCAAGAGGAAGGGCTCTCTATTCTCAAAAGCGCCCACCTTGGTATGTATCTGTTCTAGCCCTTAGTTGATGCCTTGATTTCTCCTTTCCTTTGTGTCTAAATTTGTCAGTCTTTATTCAGAACCGGGTGGAAAGATTGGCTCTCTAGAGCAAGAGTTGGAAATAGTCAAAGCGATAGTCGGTTAGGGCGTGGAGGTGCCAGCCTAGTCCCTTGAGGAGCAACATGCTTTTGAGGGGGGCTCGACTAGATTCACAACATTGCACAAGTGGTCATCTCTAAGGTGTTTGGGTCAGGGACTGAGGGCCAGTACGCCCACCGTCTAGCTGGCGGAGGTCCCGAACAAAGTTCGGGCGCTCATCTCCAATGGCATGTTCTATGGGACATTGGGGGTGTTGATCTCAGTGGCGACCCATCACCCCATTCTAGACTTCGTGACCATCTACAGAGGGTATGCTGATGGGTGGAGCATAGATGAATTCCATCACTGGGGGAGAGTCTGGTGTCATATGCATAGATGGTCGCTGGGTAGGTCACCGCACAGTGGGTGATGGAGGCTTGCTGTTCGATCATGGCTAAAGACATGCACTGGGAAGATGTCATCTAGCTTGTGGAGGGAGTGGAGATCGGGTCAGAGGCGAGCGTCATCCCGCCCCTGACTAAGCCGAATGTCGTCTTATCTAGAAGCGAGTTGCCTTCATCCTCGTCGACCGTACCATTAGGTGATGCCACCGGGGGGGCCATAGTAGAGTTTAGAGTAGAAATAGTTAGTATATGTAAAAGACAAGTTTGTGGGGAAGCCCCCATGTGAACAATTTTACATTCGTGAATATTTCAATTTAGTTTTGTGATGAAATCACTTGTGAGGGGAAGCTTGTCCCATTTGCCCTTGTTTTTACCCTTGCGTAGCTTTAGCATCTTGCCCTTTCTTTTTCGCACCAGCCTGTTGACCCATAGGCTGCAATCTTAAGAACCCTGACGTGGCCCGCAAGGCTTAGCTGCTCTTAACTGTAGATCATGGTGGGGTGCGATCGGTTCAGGAGTTCAAAACACAAGTTATGTAGGGTAATCAAAGGAACAGAATGCCCTTTCGTTTGGGTGATGCCCTTTCATTTGGGTGAAAAGTATTACTATATGATAGTAAAATGGGAGGGTGGTACTGCAGCCTCGAGGAGCCCCTGAGCGACCTAGGCCAAGAGTGCTCGGGCTGGGGTGCTGTAGGAGCAAACAATTGAATGGAGAGAAAGGGTAAGACTAAGCTTTAAGGGAAGAAATAACATAACTATTTGATGTTCCATGTGTTGGTGAGAATGTTGTCATTGTCGTCCTTTAGTCGGTAGGTGCTCGGTTGGATCACATCATTGTGTATGGTCCTTCCCATGGTAGAGAGAGTTTATGTTTCTCTTTGGTTGACTGGGTCCTCCTAAGTATGAGATCACCAACCTTGAGGATCCTCCCTCTAATTTTTCTTTTATGGTACCTACAGAGAGTTTGCTAGTAACGAGCGGAGTGGATGACAGTCGTCTCATGAGACTCCTCGAGTAGGTCGACCATGTCCTATTGAGCCTCCATGGCTTGGTCTGGGTCGAAGGCCTTCACTCTTGGGGCACCATGATCGAGGTCAGAGGGCAACACTACTTCAGCTCTGTAGGCCAGGAAGAAAGGTGTGAACCCCATGGATCGGTTTGGGGTCATTCTCAGGCTCCAAAGGATCACTAGGACCTCTGCAACCCATCACCCAGCATACTTATTGAGTCAGTCAAAGATGCAGGGCTTGAGTCCTTGGAGGACCATGCCATTGGCTCACTCAACCTGACTATTGGTACGTGGGTGTCTGACTAAGGCCCAATCGATCCTTATGCCATATCCATCACAGAAGTCTAGGAACTTCTTCTCGGTGAAGTTTGTTCTGTGGTCGGTGATGATGCAGTTTAGAACACCAAACTGATAGATGATGTTGAGGAAGAACTTGACCGCCTCTTCCGAGCGGATGATGGTGATGGGCTTCACCTCTATCCACTTGGTGAATTTGTCCACCGCTACGAGTAGATGAGTGAAGCCGCCTAGGGCCTTTTTGAGGGGTCTGACCATGTCGAGGCCCCAGACCGCAAATGGCCAGGTGATGGGGATGGTCTAAAGCTCCTATGCTGGTAGGTGAGTTTGACATGCATATGACTACCATCCTTCACTCCTGCGGACAACCTCCTCTACATCTCGTAGTGCGGTGGGCCATTAAAAACCTTGGCGAAAGGCTTTCCCAACCAGCGACCTCAGGGCCATGTGATGTCTGTAGATTCTAGCATGGACTTCAAGGAGAAGTTGTTTCCCTTGGTCGGTCAGGATGCACTTCATGAGTATTCCCGATGGGCTCCGCTTATAAAGTTCATCACCAATGTCGATGAACATCTTAGCGCTTCGAGCGATTCATCGTGCTTTAGTCCTTTCCTATGGGAGAACCTCTTTGAGGAGGTAGGTGAGCAGTGGTGCTCTCTAGTCGACTGGATCGAGTGCCATTATGGTGATGTTGGCGGACGATGTCACAATGAAGATGCCCGAGTCAAAGCCGTCGAGCACTTGGTCGGGGTCAGGGCACATTGGGAGGTCAGAGCCCTCACGTGCTAGATTAGTGTTGGAGTGCGTCTAGATTGGATCCTCTAGAACGTAGGCAGATGACTCATAGAGATCATTGATGAAGACCCCATGTGGAGATGGCACCCACCTGGCAGCTAACTTTGCGAGAAAACTAGCGGCATCGTTGTCCTTTCAGGGGACATGATGTAGTTTGATCCCTCATAATTTGTCCTCAAGCTTGCGCACCTCCTAGCAATATGCTGCCATGAGAGGGCTCTTGCAGGAGGACTCCTTCATGACTTGATCGATGACCAACTCCGAGTCACCGTGGACATACAACCATGTGGTGTCAAGCTCGACAACGATGCGTAGTCCATTGAGGAGGGCCTCATATTCTATGGCATTGTTTGAGGCTAAAAAAATGGAGATGGATCACGTAGCGGAGCCTGCTTCCATATAGGGAGATCAGAACCATTCCATCCCCCAAGCTAGGCACCATGATCGACCCATCAAAGTACATCATCCAGTACTCGTGGATGACGTCTAGGGTCAAGAGCTGGATTTCTGTCCATTCGACAATGAAGTCAGCAAGAGCCTAAGACTTGATAGCGATGTGAGGGACATATCTGATGTCATGCCCCATGAGCTCAAGGGCCCACTTGGAGATTCGTCCTATGGCATCATGGTTGTGGACGATGTTTCCCTAGCGGGTATGAAATGACAACTATACTTCATGGTCGGTGAAGTAGTGCAGGAGCTTCTGAGTCACCATCAGCACGGCGTATAGAAGCTTCTAAACTAGGGGGTATCGAACCTTGGCATCGATGAGTACCTCACCGATGAAGTACACTAGTCATTGGACCTTTAGGGGTGTCCTAGCTCCTTCCTTTCAATGACTAGGGTGGCGCTCACAACGTGGTTGTTTATCACGATGTAGAGGAGGAGGGGTTCTCCTTGTTCAGGAGCAACGAGGATTGGGGCCGATGTCAGTGATGCTTTGTGGGTTTCCAAAGCCTACTATGCCTCCTCAGTCTAGACAAATGCATATGTCCTATTAAGAAGTTATAGAGAGGCATCCCCCACTCGCCTAGTCAAGAGATAAACCGACTCAGGGTGGCCAAACAACCAGTGAGCATCTATACGCCCTTGACGTTGTGTATAGGGCCCATGTTGGAGATGGCCATGATTTTTTTGGGGTTGGCTTCGATGTCGCGCTTAGACACAACATATCCAAGCAACTTCCCCTTTGAAACCCCAAAAACACATTTTTCGGGATTCAATTTGACACTGAACCTTCAGAGATTAGCTAGCCAGTCGGAGTGGTATACCTCTTTGATGAATCTGACTGCCAGGAGTTCGATGATCTCCTCGCCTATGGCCCTACGCCTCTCATCGTCAAAGTGATGTAGATGTTGTTTGGCATGCTTTGAGCCTAGGACGAGGTGTAATGCGTGCTCGGCGACCTCCCTTGGTATGCCTAGCATGTCAGAAGGTTTCCACATGAAGACATCGCGATTGGCGCATAACAAGTCAGCGAGCTCGCTTTCCTATTTGGCCAGGAGCTTGGTCCCAATCCACACCATCTTGGTTGGGTTGGTAGGGTTGATCCCCATCGCCTTGGTTTCCTCGATCAGGTGGAATGCACTTGATGAGGTCAGCTCATTGCAGTCTGGGACTGTTGGAGTCAATGAATTCCCAAGCTCTGGGAGCTTGGCAGAGTTGATGACGGTAGTGACGAGCTCATAGTGCTCGCAGTCGCACATGTAGGCATGTGAAAAGGTGCTACCCACGGTGATGATGCCATTTGGTCCTGGCATCTTCAACATGAGGTAGGTGTAGTTGGGGATTGCCATGAACTTGGCGTAGCATGGCCACCCCAAGATGGCATGGTAGGACCCTAGAAAGTCCACCACCTTGAAGGTGAGGACCTCTGAGCGGAAGTTGGCTCAGTTGCTGAACGTGACGGGCAGGTCGATCTGCCCGAGTGGGTATGCCTGTGTCCCCGGGATCACGCCGTGGAAGAGAGAGCTCCAACTGGGGTATGTGCATGGCATCGATTGTGTCGACATAGAGAATGTTGAGGCTATTGCCTCCATCCATTAGCACCTTGGTGAGGTGCTTCTTGTGGATGATGGGGTCGATGATGAGTGGGTAGCAACCTAGTCTGGCGATGTGGGAAGGATGGTCTCTCCGATCAAAAGTGATTGAGGAGTCTGACTAGCTAAGGAAAGAAGGGATGATTATCTCGGCGGCGCATGCCTCTCTATAGTGTACCTTGTACTGGCACTTGGAGTGGATGGCATCAGATCCCCCAAAGATCATGAGGCATTCCTCGGGGTTGGGGAAGCCATCATCATCCTTGCCCATCGTGCCTCCTTTCTTGGCTGCCACCTCCTTGCCTTTCCCTTCCTTTGGCTAGCCAGCATGCCGAAGAAAGAACTTGAGGAGCTCGCAGTCCTTGTAGAGGTGCTTGATGGGGTAGGTGTGGTTGGTGGACTCTCTATGAGCTTGTCGAAGTGGTCGAGCTAGCCATGCTAGGGGAACTAGCCCGCATGATCGGTTGCAGTGACCAAAGCGGGGTTGGCCGATCATCGCCGATCCTTCTTATTCTTCTTGCCCCTTTGTGTGGAGGGGCCTTCGCCTTGGTCCTTTTGCTTGGCCTTGCCCCTATCCCTGCCACCTGCTAAAGACCTCTCCGACCACCTCCATGCCAGAGGCGTGGTTTGTGGCAACATCGAGCAGGTCATGGGTGGTACGAGGCTTTAGACAGCCGAGCTTGTGGATCAAGGACTCACAGGTTGTCCCAAAGAGGAACAGGCTGATGATGTCCGCATCGACGACATCAGGAAGAGAGTTGCACCATTTTGAGAACTAGCTGATGTAATCTCATAGGGACTCATGGAGCTTCTACTAGCAGCTCTTGAGGTCCTAGGAATTCCTAGGATGGACATATGTCCCCTAGAAATTTTCGACGAAGACCCTCTTGAGATCCGCCTAGTGGCGGATGCTGTCGGGTGGGAGGAATTCGAGCCATGCTCGAACATGCTCCCCCTCATAGATGGGGAGATATTGGATGATGAAATGGTCATCATCCACTCCTCTGACTCGGCAGGCGAGCTAGAAGTCTTTGAGCCATATACTAGGGTTTGTTTCCCTAGTGTATCTTGTGATGTTGGTGGGTGGTTGGAAGCGCTATGGGAATGATGCTCTCTAGATGCGATGACCAAAGGCCTATGAACCTAGGCCATTCGGGCTAGGACTTTGGCTGTTTGGTCAGCCACCATGCCTGGGGTGTGTGTCCCTATACTCCTCGATGAGGCTGGGGCCTGTATCACCCGCTCTCACCACCACTCGATAGGCGTCATCATCGTGCCGAGCATGGCGTCGATTGTTGATGACGCTACGAGCATCACGATTCGGCCTGAGGCAATCGCACATAGGTGGTCGGTATGGAGCGGGCACTAGGTTAGGCTGTGGTGTAGCCACGACCTCCTGCCCCACCCTTGGCAACAGTAGTGGTGAGTGGATGGAGCTATTCGACTGGCGTGGCCCCATCCCCCTAGTGGGGCAAGACACTATGAGCCAGTGTCACGACATGGAGCTCTCTTCCTATTGAATGGTGGTGGTTTCCACCAGCACCCAAAGGTTCCGATGGATTGCCTGTTCTTGGGGTCGACAGGCTCAGGAAGACCGCACAGAAGCATCGCCGCAGCAGCGATGTTCTGGCTAGCCTGAGCAAACTGTAGGGGGGTCATTCCCTCCATCTAGGATGTTACACTAGACCTAGCAGGTGTGACCCCGAGCTCCGCTTGCTGGGTTGCACACACATGGCGCAGCGTGCTATGCTGAGCACGCCAGCGCAGGTGGTAGTTGGCTCCGCCGCCTTTGTCATAACTCCTCACCATGCTCCTATGCATGCATGAGGGCCTCTGCACGAGGGTCTAGAGGGGTGTGAGTCTATAGAGACTCTGCTACCACCGATAGCTGTCCCATAGCATCCACCATAGCGTACTCCTAGGACAAAGGGTGGCTAGGTTCCATGACGTTGCTAATGCTGGAGCCATCACTTTCATCCTCATCATCCATGAGGTCATGAAAAGAGGCAGGAGTGTAGCCCGCTGTCCCCACGAATTTGGATGTGAGAGGGGGCGACGTCAGCATCCTTTGAAGCCCCCATGCATACGCGTCCACAGGGGACATGAAGCCGTAGGGGAACCGGTCGCACGACGGTCGCGGTGTGGACAAAGGGGTCCCTCTAGAGAGTTGGCAGAAGGTATTAAATAGTGAGTAAAGAACAATATGTACATCACTCACCATGGAGTTCGAGCCTAGCATGGGCTTGAGGTAAAGCACGAGTGTCTCAACATTGAGGTCATCGAGTGGCCTAGGGCTAGTGGAGAGCGCTCCTCCTCCAGTGGACATCGGGACGAGCACCTCCTCGTGGAGGCAGGGCACGCCGAGCTAGTCGGTGATGAAGTCTAGACCCCCAAAGAGGAAATATTTGTGAAAAGTGCCCATGAGTAAATATTTGTAGTTTTCTCGTGAGTTGTGATCGGATGTGGCCTAGCACTCAATGATACATGATTTATACTGGTTCTGGCAATGTGCCCTACGTCCAGTTTTAGTCGGTCGGTGACTTCATTCCTAAGCCTAGATGCTCGAAGTCTGCTGTGGGGCTACAAACGAGTAGAAGTAGAAAGGGGGTGCTAAAGGCCCGATCAGACTCTGAACCGAAGGGCCGAGAGTGACGGGAGCTCTAGCATGTGCTAAGTTTTGGAGCATGTGCTCTGCGTAGCTTTAGAGTTCTAGAGCTATTTAGATCCAAAAATCAGATCCCTTTTTAGGAGAGAGCTCATCCCCTTTTATAGTCAAAGGGGATGGGCCCTTACAAGTCAGAGAGAGAGAGATGGAAAGTGTACATGTGCTACCTAGTCTTGTTGCCCATGCTATCGGGTACGAGACGGTTGTCGGCGCCCACAATACTGTTGATGTCTAGATGCATATGGCAGGCTCCACCGTGTTTGCCTGGTATGGCAAATGTCGGTGCCTACAATACTGTAGGGCAGATGTTGGCGCCTATAATACTATAGGGCAAATGTCGGCGCCTACAATACTGTTTGGGTTCTGACATGCCTAAAGTTTGCATAGTGCCAATCTAGCATGGCCTTTTAGAACAGTCCTGTGGGTGCGCAGAGTATGGTAGGGTATGGTCCTTGATATTGTGGTTTGACTTGAGCTCCTTACCTTATCTGCTCCGCTTGATTCTCATGCCCTCACTGAGCAGCCATCCACGGTCAGTCATTCCTAGTCGACCTCGACCGTGTTAGTCGAGGAATAGCTACAAACAGAGGTCTGGCACATTCCTGGTCAGAAAAGGCGATCAGAGTCGGACAATGTCCCCACCTTGGCTAGGTCTTTCAGTCAGGGACCGAATCATTCTCCTAGCCTATCATTAGGTATCTAGGGCCCAGGAGTGGCGCGTTGTCGCTGTACCGCCTACTAGACCGAGTTTTTGTAGGGAAGCGGGTCCATTGGGGACCACGGGTTTATGAACCCGACACATAGGCTTTTTAAATTAAGCATGGTGCTTAGGTTAAATGGTCTTCTTTAATCAAAACTTGACATGGTGTTAAATTTTGGTTAATGAACCTAGAGTATTACTTTCATAAACAACAGAGGTAATCAATAATTGAGATTAATCAAGGCTAGAATTATTTTTTTTGCAAAGTTTGCTTTAGCCTTGCCTAAGTTATATTAAAAGATAAAAAGATGATTGAACAAATAAAAAAATATACCTATTAATAAATGCATAAATAAAAAGAAAAAAATATAAAATAAAATAAATAAAACTACAATAATGATAATAATTAATAAAAATTCAGGCTTCTCGGTGTTCAGGCCAATAGAGCCCTTGTTGTTTGCACCTTTGTTTCTTTTTGTTTGAATAAAACATGTACAAGAATATGTGTGGGGGAGATCTCTGATGCATAACGAACTCACATTTGAGATATTCCATCAACACGTTGCACAACATCGAATGATCCAACGCGTAGAAGGATGGAACAGATGGCTCCTGAGAGGATTTGCTGAACCCTTGGTTTGGTCAAACCACCTCTGACTTAGCTCCTTCTTCTTCAATGATGGTTTGTGTAACACAACCCTCAATTCCCTATAATTTTGAGTTTGAACAAACATAAATCTTGATCACTAAAATTGAACTCAATTCATCCCTGTTATCTTCTCCTAATGAACAATGCCCCTATGCACCACACTTTATTTAAAAATCTTTGAAAAGTGACATGTACATGACATCTCTGAGATAGAAGCCTGCATAAAGTTTGTTCCATATACATACACTTATGCTTGTGGGAAAATATTCTAATAGGACAATCAAGTTGACTAAGTTGTTGGGAGGTGTGATATAGTTCTAGTTTATAAATCCTACCATTTCTATTCAAAGTACTTGGATAATTTGTTTTGATAAAAATATAAAACCATAGTATCACATACTCCTCAATTGGTGAGCAATTCCTATGAAAGCCAAATATGATATCTTGCAAAATTTAAGCCTTCTACATAAGCTGCTTGTTATTGTGTTGAGCTTCGTCAAGTTTTGTTGACCCTTGTTGAGAGATTTATCATTCTTCCAGGATCAAGATCATGTACACTCCACATACACATGCTGCTCCTACACTAGGAGTACGCAAAAACATGCTTTCATCTAGATCCACTAAAAATTCTGTTCCTACACTAGGAGTAGACAAAAATATGTTGGTTAGGGAAATACTCCATATTCTAAAAAGATAATGTTCTCTCTCTAAATATGTGGTTTAGAAAAATAGACATGGGCTATGCAAAAAGTTTATGATAAAAATATATATATATATATGGACACATGAAGGTCCAAGTAAAAAATATGGACACATGAAGGTCCAACGTACAAAAAAATAAGAAATATGATGAGCACATGAAGGCTCATGTATTAAAAAAGAGAGAAGGAAGAAAGATAGCCATGTTTCCAAATAATAAGTTATAGAGAGAGATCATATCTACAAAAGGAGTATAGTTTTAATTTACCCTTTTCCACACACATGCACATCTTGATCTAAGAGTATAACACTTCTCTCCTTGGATCCTTGATTTGACTTTACAACATATGCAATACAAGTATGCTATATTGTTTATCCCTACCTAAAGCTCCACATAAACCTTTTTAGAAGTAGGAGAAAACAAAAGAAGGCAAAACTTTGCTATGCCTTGGTGAAGAGTTATACACCATTGAGTGATTTGAGAGAACCATTTGAGGAGTATAAGGTGAACTATGCTTTTCATGAGAAAAACTTTCAAAAACTCCAAGTTGCTAAGATGTGATTTGGGAAGATGACTTTGTTTCAAGAACTATTCCACTTTTCAACCACCCAAGGAAACATGTTAGCTAATGCAACATATCCCACTTGTGTAAAGTATGTGTTGGAACAACTTTCATGTATAGTCATATATCTTATAATGTTATTGTCGGTGTTTTGAACAAACACCAACTAGTAAATTTATATTTGTTGCGTGTTAGGCCCGGATGGTGTACTAAAGGACACAAGGTTTATACTGGTTTGGGTAGAATATCCCTACGTCTAGTCTGCTGCTGCTCATGTTATTAGCACCGAAAAAGGTTCGTAGTAGGGGGTACAAACGGTCGAGAGAGGGATAGGTCCCAAGTCTCTGATGGAATGGTCAAAAGGATGCCAAGAGCTCGGTTGCTGCTTAGCTGTGTGGGTGATGTGTGTTGAATCGATCCATCCCCTTAGTGGGGTGTCTTGCCCTCACTTTTATAGACTAAGGGGGAGCAGGGGTTATAGATGGGAGAAAGAGGAAGAAACCAAAGGTAGATAAGGTCCTTTGATGGTGCTGGGTCTTCCTTTTCCCTTGAGCCTACCCTGCTGACTTGGCAGACAATGCTAGGGATAGCATGCTCGCTGATCTTGATAGGGCCATGCTCTGGCTTTATTTCAGCAAGTGGTCACATCCCATCCTACTCTAACGGATGGTGTGGCGTGCTAGGGTGCCGAGCCATGACTCTACGGGGAGCAGATGGGGAAGTGACTATACGTCCATTACTATAGATGATGTGAGTTCTCTCCTAGATTGTAGTGGTTGTCATATGCTTATGTTAGGATCCATGTCCGAGGGCTGATGGCGGTGCCCACAACACTGTAAGACAAAAGTCGGTGACTACAACATTGTTCGGGCTCTGTCATGCCTAGAAGAGCTTAAAGCACCCATCCCATCGTATCCTGATGGTACTTTCCTATAGGTAGGCAGGGCATGGTCCCCGGTACTATGGTTGACTCGAATGTCCTATCTCACCCTATTCTTGTCATTATGAAGGAGCATGGTGCAGTCGTCGGGCGAGGCAGAGCCTGTCCTAGGACGTTGGGCATGGCGGAGCTAGCCCTTAGCCATCGAGCGAGGCAGAGCTAGCCCTTAGCCATCGAATGAGGTGGAGCTAGCCCTCAGCCATTGGGCGAGGCGGATCCAGCCCTCAGCCATCAAGCGAGGCAGAGTCTAGCCCTCAGGGGTCGAGCGAGGCGGAGCTAACCCTTTGGGGCTGGGCGAGGCGTGGCCAACCTTCGGTTGTATGGGCAAGAAGTGTAGTCATGTTCTTGCCAGAAGCATCAATGTTTGATGGTTATTAGCTCCACCTCATTGGGTGCCCCAGTATTAGGTCCTCGACAGTAGCCCTCGAGCCCCTGAGTGATTTAGATAGAATCGCCCGGGGGTGATTTGACTTGCCAGAGGGTGTGCATGAGTGCACCCGATGGGTGTAGTCCTTGAGCCCCTGGGTGATTTGGATAGAATCGTCTGGGGGTATTTTGATTCACCAGAGGGTGCGTGTGAGCACACCCATCGGGTGTAGCCAACAAGCCCCCGGGTGACTCGAATAGAATCACTTGAGGGGTATTTTAGACCCTTCGTGGGTATGGCTATGAGATTCGATGTTTTTAACAACTGGATAGTTTAAAGGGAACCCTTGTATCCCGTTCGTGGGGATTCATCCAGGGTTAGCCTGGTTGAGACTTGATTGTAGATCAAGACTCCTTTGAGGCTCGTGCACTTGAGTTTTGGCCGCTCATGGGCCCATTCCTCGTTGGGACGGCCGTTGAAACTATTGGGCCAGCCCTCAAACTCTTGGGCCTAGGTAGGCTGGAGAAATGCTTTTTGACCCATATCCCCTCTGTGGGAAAAGAGTCCTAATCTACCCGAGAAGGTGAAATGTCCGGCGTGACTTTGGTGGGAAAGGATAGGGATCGTGAATGCGTATCCCATGACGTGACATGGTGGTGTATTATGGCAGGCATGGAGATCTAGGTGGACGGTTGCCCTTCTCACATCCTATCAATGAAATATGGTCAGTAGTCTACCTAGGGGTATGCCCAAGGTAGTAGATTATCGGTAGACAGGTGCGCAAGCTACGAATGAGATGGTGACACAAGATAGACATGAGGTTTTATCTAGGTTTGGCTGTCGTGAAGGCGTAATACCTATGTCCTGCGTCTGATTGTATTGCTATGTGTAAATGAGATCTGATAGAACCTATCCACTAGGGAACCCCTACCTCTCCTTATATACTCTGGAGGAGGTAGGGTTACAAGTAAAGTAGCCTATTTGGTACTATATAATGTCTTGCGATGCACGCCAAGCAGTGCCGTGCATGCCTTGATCTTGTGGGCTGGGCCACCTCTGATGGTGCGACCCATGTCTTGTCTTGAGGATACCGGGGGCTATACCCCCATAGCTAGTCCCTAAGCCTGACAGTAGGTGATGTAGTCGTGTGGTGCTAGGGTTAGAAAGTAGAAGTCTAGCCGAGCAGGTAGCCAGTCCCCAAGCGTAGCCTCGAGATGAGAACAAGCACATTCACCGTAAGGTGAAGAGTGCCCACTTAGTCCCCGAGCCTACTAGAAGATGAAGAATGAATCTTGTAGCAGGGTCAAAATAAAAAGAAGTCTAAAAGTTTGCCGACATTGTCTGACATGCGCGTATCAAGACCCCAGACGTGCTGCCCAAGATCAGCACCCTGATCCAAATAGCATGGAGCAGCTTGATAGCACACCGACGAGACGTAGCAAGATCCGAGCGGCAAGGGAGTCCCCGGCGTCGTTGGCGATGACCGAGCACCAAGGAGCGAGGAGTCCCCGATGTCGCTGGCGATGTCAGAGCACCAAGGAGCGAGGAGTCCCTAGTGTCGCTGGCGATGACCGAGCTCCGAGGAGCGAGGAGTTCCTGGCATCGCTGGCAATGTCCAAGCACCAAGGAGCGAGGAGTCCCCAGCATCACTGGCGATGACCGAGCACCAAGGAGCGAGGAGTCTCCAGCGTCGCTGGCGATGTCCAAGCACCAAGGAGCAAGGAGTCCCCGGCATTGCTAGCGATGTCCGAGCACCAAGGAGCGAGGAGTCCCCGGTGTCACTGGCGATGACCGAGCACCGAGGAGCAAGGAGTTCCCAGCGTCGCTAGCGATGTCCGAGCACCGAGGAGCAAGGAGTCCCCAACGTCGCTGGCGATGCCGAGCACCGAGGAGCGCAGAGTCCACGACGTTGCTGGTGATGACTGAGCACCTAGGAGCAAGGAGTCCCTGGCGTCACTGGTGATGTCTGAGCATCGAGGAGCAAGGAGTCCCCGATGTCACTGGCGATGACCGAGCACTGAGGAGCGAGGAGTCCTCGGCGTCGCTGGTGATGTTCGAGCACTAAGGAGCGAGGAGTCCCTAGCATTAATGGCAAAGACCGAGCACCAAGGAGTGAGGAGTCCCTGGCATCGCTGGCGATGTCTGAGCACCGAGGAGCGAGGAGTCCCCAGCGTCACTGGCGATGACCGAGAATCGAAGAGCGAGGAGTCCACGGCGTCGCTGGCGATGACCGAGCACCGAGGAGTGAGGAGTCCCCGGCATCACTGGTGATGTCTGAGCACTGAGGAGTGAGGAGTCCCTAGCGTCGCTGGGGGTGACCAAGAACCAAAGAGCGAGAAGTCCACGGCGTCGCTGGTGATGACCGAGCATCGAGGAGCGAGGAGTCCCCAGCGTCGCTGGTGATGTCCGAGCACTGAGGAGCGAGGAGTCCCCAGCATCGCTGGGGTGACCAAGCACTGAGGAGCGAGGAGTCCATGGCATCGCTGGCGATGACCGAGCACCGAGGAGCGAGGAGTTCCCGGCATCGTTGATGATGACCGAGCATCAAGGAGCAAGGAGTCCATAGCGTCACTGGCAATGACCGAGCACCGAGGAGCGAGGAGTCCCCGGCATCGCTGGCGATGTCCGAGCACCGAGGAGCGAGGAGTCCCCGGCGTCATTGGTGATGTCCAAGCACCAAGGAGCGAGGAGTCTTCGATGTTGCTAGCGATGACCGAGCACCGAGGAGCAATGAGTCCCCAGCATCGCTGGTGATGTCCAAGCACCGAGGAGCGAGGAGTCCCCGATGTCGCTGGCGATGACCGAGCATCGAGGAGCGAGGAGTCCCCGGCGTCACTGGCGATGTCCGAGCACCGAGGAGCGAGGAGTCCCTGGCATCACTGGCAATGACCGAGCACCGAGGAGCAAGGAGTCCCCAGCGTCGCTGGTGATGACCGAGCACCTAGGAGTCCCTGGCATAGGCGGTGATGTCCGAGCACTAAGGAGTCCTCGGTGTAGGCGGTGAGGTCCGAGCACCGAGGAGTCCCTGGTGTAGGCGGCGAGGTCCGAGTAATGACGTAGCTGACGACGTCTGTGTGGTGAAGTGTGCCCACTTAGTCCTTGAGCATGAAGAATTCGAGCGCTGAGGAGTAACCAACGTAGCTAGCGATGAAGCACGAGCGACGAACAGTCCGATCAACTGGTCGGCGACGGAGTCCATGAACCAAGCGGTCCGACCAGTTGATCAACGGGGAAGCCCGAGCACTAGGTGATTCGATCACCTAGACGATGATCCTGCAATGCAAACATGTAGAACGGGTAGTACATGATGCACAAATAAATAAACTCTAGAAAAAAATTAGCAATGGTGATGAAACAGCGTATGTAGTTCGGCGATTAGTTGGCATGAAAATATATTTATATTTAATATAAACTGCCCGACCAGTTAGTGTGTAGCTGAGCCTCTTACCCTAGCTAGCCCATAGTCCATAACGTGGAGCGTGGAGCTCGTGCACGTGTAGGAGGAACAGGCGTGACCAAGGAGTCGCTGTCGACCACCCATAACACAGAGCGCGGAGCCCATAGCACATGTACAGAGGAGCCGAAGATAGGGCCATCTTTGGAGGCATCCGAGCATCAACGTGACTATTTGAGGGTTCACCTTAGACTTAGCTGTATGTCATCTTTAAGATGGTATACATGAAAGAAAAACGTTTAGAGAGCAAACATGGAGAAAATAGCTCGGAGAAACATTATGGCGATATACGGAGATTGGAGAATATTTAGAAGAATATTAAAGTGTCACTTAGCTTTAGATAGAATGTCTGGTCAGTGGCGTATGGCATTATCTGGTCGGTGTTGACGAAGTTGCCGGCGCTCGAGCTTTCCGAACTGTCATCATGGCGGTAGTCACGGTTGTCACGGCGCCGTTCTTCATGGCGATCATCATTGCGATGCGGCAGGTGGTCGAAGTAAGTAGTCCGGGCAACGTCATCCTGATCGATGGAGTCGAGCAGGTTAATGTTGTTGATCTGCCTCCCTTTGTAGTGAGGAAGCGAATGATGGGTTGTCGGCGTGGCTGAAGACGATGTTGGTGTGGCCAGAGCTAGATCCAACGTGGTTAGAGCCGTAGCTGATACTGGTGAAGCAGTGGTCGATGTAGATTGGATCTGTGCCTCCTCCATGGTCATGGCGATGAAGTTGTCAGAGCTAGTGGTCCAGGTGATCTAGCCGATGGTGAACATGAGGCCGTTCGGCGTAGCCATGGAACCGGGGATGATGACCATCTTGTTCGTCTGGGGAGCAGTACGCACACCCCCTACCTGGCGCACCACTGTCGATAAAATATGGTCAGCAGTCTACCTAGGGGTATGCCCAAGGTAGTAGATTATCGGTAGACAGGTGCGCAAGCTACAAATGAGATGGTGATGCAAGACAGACACAAGGTTTTATCCAGGTTCGGCCGTCGTGAAGGCGTAATACCTACGTCCTACGTCTGATTGTATTGCTGTGTGTAAACGAGATCTAATAGAACCTATCCACTAGGGAACCCCTACCTCTCCTTATATACTCTAGAGGAGGTAGGGTTACAAGTAAAGTAGCCTATTTGGTACTATATAATGTCTTACGATGCACGCCGAGCAGTGCCGTGCATGCCTTGATATTGTGGGCTAGGCCACCTCTAATGGTGCGGGCCATATCTTATCTTGAGGATACCAGGGGCCATACCCCCACACATCCATCGCCCCTATAAAACCAAGGGGTTCACCCCTAGGGTTCTGTACTTTGCCTCCTCGTCGTTGCATCTACAACCACCATCGCCAATCGCCTAAGCCTCCTGCACCTGCATCATAGCCGCCGTCAAGCTCGCATCCAACCACCCCTCCCAATCATTCAATGGAGCCATGGAGCAGATCTGATATCACCCTTCAACACCTAGAGGGCCTCGTTCACCGTGGCCTCCTTTGCCCATGGACCATCACTGACGAGTGGCGGTTTCCCAACAATGAGGATGCGTCATCACCACCTAAAGGCTACGTGGTGTCCTTCACTCATTTTCATGAGTGGGGATTCACCATCCCCACCCACAAGTTTCTTTAGGGCTTGCTGCACTACTACAAGGTGGAGCTAGAACATCTTACCCCCAATAGAGTCCAACACATTGTGGCGTTTACTGCCCTATGTGAGGGATTCCTTGGGATTAGTCCCCACTTCAACTTGTGGTGGTATTTCTTTGCCGTCAACCTCTTGAAGAAGTGAGAGAAGAGGCAAGAGCTGAGTGTGCCGGTGGGATGTGCCGGCATTCATCTCCGCAACAACCAGGTAAATGAATACCTGTCGATGCATATGTCGACCTCCAACAAGGGATGGCATTCACATTGGTTTTACATCAAGGACAACACAGCTGCCCCCTTGCCAGCGTTCTTCGGGCACATTATCGAAGAGGTCCTAGAGCCATGGAAGTGGGGTGTTCTGGATAAAGACAAGAAGAAAATCCAGGATCATCTTGCCGCCATCTGAATTCTGAAGGAGAGGGGTGTGAAGGGGCCAGGGATCATCGGCGCCTACCATACACGGAGGGTGGCGCCACTGATGAGCCGCGTGCTTCCCTTGTACCTAATGGTGCCCGGAGCGTCACTCGATGGAACGACGCTTGCCAATGAAGTGCTCCCCCCTCTGAAGTGGCGCAGCGTATCAAGGAGGCAATGGAGCCATCAAAGGACGACGCCAGCATCATCCTTGATTTCATGTATCTAGTGCCGGAGCACCCTCCAATGCGGCCAGAACCAGGGTACATTGACTTTGTAAGTTCTCCTTTCCTGTACCTCTTTTTTAATTGAACTTTTGACCTCTTGATGCTGACATTGGGATAGCGGGACCAGACAAAGAGGCTTGTCCTTATGGATAGCTTGGCTCTGCTGCCGAAGGATCCACTCATGGCAATAGTGAATCACACCGCGACCAAGTGGGAGAAGAAGACAAAGGAGTTCAAGTGGAAGAAGAAGCTACAAAAGCAGCAGGCATGGGAGCGAGGTGAAGAGATAGACAGTGATGACGATGACAATGACGAGGAAGATGATGAGGTAGTCACAGACATTGAGTGGGAGGAGTCTACGATGACCTACAGGTGGTGCAGGCAGAGGGGACCAGCTCGCTCATGGCCCATGTGGCAGATATCATGGCACGGGTGTGCCAGCTAGAGAAGGAAGCTCTTCGCACAGGGATCACCCAAACCTTCACCATCGCTCACTCACATTATGATGACAACATTGATTTCAAGGCGATGAGCCTTGGCTTCATGCCTAGTTATGAAAACCCCGAGCTGGATGCCATAGAAGCAACGGTGACTCCTTTTGCGGAAACCCTGGCAAGCAGAATTGAAGACATGGTTCTCCTTGATACGGGGTAGTTAGTCGAATGAGTCTCATAAACATTTATCTATAATCTATGGACAAGTGTTGGCACTTTTCTGTCCAAAAATAGATTCATGATTTCATTTCGTAATTTCATTTTGAACAAATTCATAATTTCATTTTGTTTGTTTAAACTTGTTTTCTCCCCTTTTGCATTTGAGAGAAGAGGTTTATGTGATCCGACCCTTCTGTTTATTAAGACCGTAGGGCCCGAGGTGTGTAAGAGGGAAATTTCGATTATGCTGGTGAGCAAAGTTACCATAGCCATCGAGGCGTGGGTTTTTTTATAGTCTTACCAAGCATGCTTGGTTATCTGTTCCCACAAGCCTTGCCGCTAACCTTAACGTGAGGAAGAGGTCTGACTTTGTGACTATTTCGAAAAAAGGAGGTATTTATACCTTTATTAGCCCCTGAGTGAGATCTGACCCCTTGTGGTTGCTGGGGCTAGATGTTACTGGGGACCAAAGTGAGGGTAGCAAACTTACTCTTGTATTCGCACGTACCCCTTACTTAGTATTTTAGCTATCATTCTACGACTGTGTGTTCGGTCTCATCGCAAGTCCGGCTTTCCTCGAGCCCCCACATGTGGCGGGGATTCGGTCAAGGGTTGACTCATTTTGTGACTGTCACCCCGTCCATGGTTTTCATAACTAGAGGGGTTGAGGCGACATCACTTGCCTCGATGGCTCGAGTGACGCGCTTGATGAGCTCGCTAACAGGGATGTTCAAACGGAATTTGGTCCTATTGCTCGTGATAGGGTCGACAAAGCGGAAGCAAATTAAGTTTGAAAGTAGCATTTGCCAACATAGTTTAATACAGTGCCAACATACGATCACAGTCCACAAAAGCATGTAGAGGGATTAATAAAGAAGCCTGCCCAAGGCTTACTCCTCATCCACAGTGGGATAGAAGCAACTCTTGCAATACCCATGATAAAATGTGCCATCTGCAACAATGGGAAATAAGACCCTGAGTACGGAAGGTACTCAGCAGACTTACCCATCATAAACTAGAAATAAATTGACTCCAAGGATTATGCATGGCTGTATAAGTGGAGATAGCTTGACAACATTTGCATAAAAAGCGATTAACTTCGTTATACAATTATAATTCCGTTATCAAGTTATTTATAACTATCCATCTCTAAATTAGCTACTATCCTATGCCAAACATGTGGTATATCATTTTAAGAGCATGCAATAGTAACCATAGCAGGTATAGTAATTCCATGTTTATCTGAACCATCATATTCCATAATACAATTACTATGATGTTGGAGCTAGCCAAGTTTCTCACTATCCAGGAGAGACAGCGATTCGAATCGATTTCAACCAGCTGGAAATTTATTCCTAACACAAACCCAGGCGGACCAGATCAAAGGTCACCTTAGGTCACCTTTGGTACAACTCGAGTCCACATGTCGCGGGTTCGCCCAGCGCCGCACAATCAGGGACAACCAACTGCCAGGATGTTCAGGACTATCCTACCCTTAGGCTCATGTCCGGCTTCCCACACATCCTTACTACCATCCAGAGTGCACACTCTTATAGAGTGGGGCCTGGCCTGAGTTGAGCTACTCGGCTTTGCGGTCGAAATGAGTTATCCAGCTAGCTAAGTGGTAGGCATGCGTTCAATCTTGTCAAAAGTGCCAACAACGGTACGGTCCTTAATCGGCACAGATGGAATCACATGAGTCAACCTACCATAGACTCCATCCGACCTCGATTTACATTACCCGATGGTTCTTTCCCATGATAGCAAATATAGCCAACCGTGCTTCAGTATCCACTTATATCTCGCAGGTGACAGGAAATCATCCGACTTCTACCGATCTAAGCATGGCTAAGCATATATTCTATCCTAGACCTAGATAGGGTTAAAAGGAGTATTTTTGGACAAGGAAATCATATACATCAAGTGGTTCCAATCAACTCTTATAACCTAATGCATCAATCATAAAGGACTCAAGTAATATTTTATAAAACACTGGGAGACTTAGAATGCAACGGGGCTTGCCTTTCAGAAAAGAAGTAGGGCGGTGGTCAGGGCACTCCAAAAGCTCTTCTGGGGTCTGCTCCTCGCCTTCAGGAGCTGCAGCTTGAGGAATCTCTTGCTGGTCCCCTACCTCTCCTTCGTTGAACTTCAGCAACGTTATCTCCTCTGTCGATCCTAGATGCATGAATATGGTATAAGATATTACGAATGCATATATGCTGACAAGTATAGTATGATGACACATGATGAATGCATTCGTGTAAGTATTTTTAACAGCATGGTGTTAAAGTAATAACAAGTGCATCACATTTTGTTGAGTATGTGCATATCTCTTCTTGATTACTTAATCAAACACTTCAACAATTCATATACTATATCACAAAACAGTAGCTACTTGTTTTACTCATAACTGAAGTTCTACTTATCTAAATGTTGTGATCTTGGACTTTCTGGAAAGCTTATAAAATTTTCTACAACTCTCTTTTAATACTCTTACTATGATTCAAGAGTTATATAGGGCAAACAAATTGTTCAATAAAATCTGTCCAGAAAGCAAACATTTCGGACAGCAAAATTGTAACAGCTAGAACTCAAAAAACCCTAAGCCCTATGACTGTGAAAATTTAACACCAGGTAGATTAGAAAGTTATCTACAACTTTGTTATTAACAAGTTTTACAGTAAAGACCATTATCCATATTAAATCATCCACACAATCAAAATTATACATGCAGCCCTGTATTTGAATGATAAAGTGAAAAGTAGTTATTTGCATACAATCAATGGCTTCTAAGCCTTACCATTGACATCAATAGTTACTATGCATCATAAGAACCATAGAAAACATCATGGTTAAACACAATCTAATTATTTAAATGCCTTTATTAATTTAATTAAATAATTAGGGTAAATAATAAACATACACCAAATGTGCACAATAAATTCTCAAAAAATTATATTAGACTCCTAATACTCCCAATATGCTACTGTGAAAACTTCATACCATTTGTACATGTATAACATCCTATGCAAAAATGACAAACTAGCAAGGGTTATTGTAGTGAAAATACAAAACCCTATAGAAAAGTGTCAAGCAACAGATTATATATTTTTTCTAGCTTCACATTATACTACTGTACAAAAATTTGCATAGCAATATTTTACATATTTTTTATCCCTACAAATTTCCTTAGAAAAATGCCATTTATTAATAAATAAATAGAAAGACCATAGTTAAATCAAGTTTACAGCAAGCTTATTATTTTTTCTAGCTAGAGCATGTCAACACAAAACCCACAAAATTGGAATCATATTTTATCATTTTTCTAGCTCAAGATATCTAATTTACAAAGTGGCAAACATACAAAAACCACTCATTTAACTATATTTAAATCACCATGAAAAATACTAGAAAATGCACATTTCATATTTTTATAAAAAACTACACTTCCTAAGGAATACAACAAAATTTGGTTCACCAGAAATGGACATCTATAACTCCACTTATCATTTTTCAAAGTTAGCATGTAAAACTGAAATAAAGGAGCTATCCTACAACTCTACAGTCACTGACAGGCGGGACCTGCAGGTCAGTTGACCCCACAAGTCAGCGAAACAGAAAACAGAGGAACACACGGGGCGACGCTATCTCACCGGTGGCGACCTCTCCGGTGACGGCACCTGGATTACAGTGACCCCCTCGACCTAGCGCACACGCGAAGGTATCCAGGTGGCCGGATTATCGACGCGAAGGACGACGGTGGCGGCCATGGCGGCATGGCGGTACGGGTCGATGGTGATACGTCGGAGGTGACCATGACGACTCAAACGAAGGCTCGGACAAGCATCTACAGGATATGATGAACCTATTGCGCACTCAAATGGGGCACTCGGTGGTTGGAGTTGGCCAGACCACGGTGATGGCCCACGGCGGTGGAACAACGGTGAGGGCCGCGCATGGCACGGTGGCTTACCATGCGCAGAGAGCGAGCAATGCGAGCACGGTGAGACTCTAGGATGATGGTGGAGTGGCTACGGTGGCGAACGAGCGAGGTGGAGTGAGCTGGCACCGGAAATGGCGACTGTGGCGCTACCTGAGCTGTTGCGGCTACTGTGGACGGCGAAGGAGGAGGCAGAAAAATGCAAATGCGAGCGCGGGGATGGAGCGAGCGAGTATGGGGCGTGATGTAGTGCCCTCTGGCCCGGTGTGGCTTGGCTGGTCAGACCATCAGCGATGCGCGGCTTTGCTTCCTCCACACAGCGGCCATGCTCTATTGCTGGTCGGCCATGACAACGCGTGGCGCAGCATTCGTCAGAGTGCGATCCTATGCCTGACAGCGTGATTTGAAGCAATTAAATCTCCTAATCCATAGCTTGTTAGTGCAAACAACCTAAACATAACTTGTAGCCCTAAGTACCAGCTACAAAACTCCTTTAGAAATCAAGGTCTAATTTGCAATGGATAGAGAGTAAAATCAACTCAAAGTAGTGACCGTCAAACTGCAAGCACGCAAGACTTAGAAAAATTTTCCTAAGTGCTGAAATCAATGAAATGCTGATTCTTGTGAGCATTTTTTAAGCATGTTAGGAGCTAAACTAGTTTATGACTCAAAAATAAAAGTTGTTCCTCTCATCAAACACTACAACTTTGCTTTAGTGCACACATCCATGCAAAGTCTCTATCATATAGTTCAAACTTGGTCAAACATATTACATTCAAATGATGACTTATACTTGAACTATGACTTAGTGACTAAATTAGCCCTAGCCGTGAATACCAAAGTTGTTCATAATGACACTCTAAACATGTTTAAGCTATTTATAAGGTCACACAATCATTCCATGCATGAGTTACACATAAAGCTTTCCAGGTCAACATATATAATGTCACTTAAGGACTTGATTAGACAAAGTGATCTAAATGAACAATGTTCCATTAGTCATCCTAAGTGTAGCTAAGATGTTTTAGTGACTCACATCAACCATTTACATGTATTCACTCATGATCATATGCATATATACAAGGAAACATAAAATAACAAGCATGTTTCATATGTTTCAATCACATGTTTCAAAGGTAAAAACTTAATTATGAATGCCTGATGCTCATGTTCATGCAATGCAAGTCCAATTATGCAACCCTAACACCTAGGGTGTTACACGTCTTGCACTTGCAGGGGTCAGATGCCATGAAAGATCAGGGTTTTTTATGACACAACTGATAAGAGAAAGTATGCGTTTATTTAGGGGTAAAAACGACGTAGCTGCTCAATGTTCCAGGCATTAGAGAAGACCTCACCGTTGATGGTTTTCAACTTATAGGCGCCTAGCCAGAGTACTTCTATGATAATATACAGCCCTTGCTAGGGTGGGGAGAGCTTGTGGCGGTCCTTGTTATGCACGAGGCGGAGAACTAGGTCCCCGATGTTGAAGGCTTGGTCCTGCACCCATCGGCTGTGGTACCATCACAACGCCTGCTGGTACTTGGCCAAACAGAGGAGGGTGATGTCGCGAGCTTCATCTAGCTAGTCCATGGCATCTTTGTGGAATGCCTCAACTCGCTGTTCGTCATATGCTCTGATTCTTAGCGCTCCATAGTCATGATCAGTTAGGAGGATGGCCTCAAACCCATAGACCATGAAGAAAGTTGTGTAGCTAGTGGCTTGACTGGGAGTTGTCCTTAGGCTCTAGAGTACCACAGGGAGCTTGGTGACCCACCGTGCATCGAACTTGTTCAACCAGTTGAAGATCCTAGGCTTGAGGCCCTATAGGAGCATGCCATTTGCGTGGGTGCGTGATGGCGGCCCAATCGACCCTGGATGTGGTGTTCATCAGTAGAATCGAAGGAATTTCCTGCTGGTGAACTGTGTGCCATTGTCTATGATGATGGAGTTTGGTACTCCAAAGTGATGGATGATGTCAAGGAAGAACAACATGGCTTGCTCGGATTTGATCATAGAGATCGGCCGAGCTTCGATCCATTTTGTGAACTTGTCTATGGTGACAAGCAAGTGGGTGTATCCTCTGGGCACCTTTTTGAGAGGCCCAACTAGATTGAGCCCCTAGACTATGAAAGGCCATGTGATGGGGATCATCTAGGAGTGCCTAGGCCTGAGAGGTGAGTTTACTAAGCATAGTACTGACACCCTTCGTAGATGCGTACGATCTGCTCAGCATCGGCTACTATAGTGGGCTAGTAGAAGCCCTGTTGGAATGCGTTCCCAACTAAGGTTCTAGACATGGCGTGGTGACCGTAGACCCCACCGTGGATATCACTTAGCAAAAGATTCCCTAGTTTGATGGGGATACAGAGTTGTAGGATCCCGGTGTGTCTTCATTTGTAGAGTTTGCCCTCAACAAGAACGAAGGACTTGGCGCGACGTGTGAGCCATAGAGCTTCCGTCTTGTCCATTGGCAGCGTGTCACAGAGGAGGTAGTCAAGGTAGAGTGTTCTCCAGTCGACCAGAGGGTCGAGCTCTATATCACCTGATCCTCTTCAAGCTCCATGACCTCAAGGCAAGATGGAGCCATCGGTTGGTTAGCCCCGAGGCTGGATCGGATAGACCATCGTCGGCCTATTTTGACCCTTCATAGTGTACCAAGGGCTTGTGTTGGTCGCTAGCGAAGACACCCATTGGCACTGTCTCCCGGTCGGATGCTGCTTTCATAAGCACGTCGGCTACCTCATTGAGGCACCTTGGTATGTGATTGAGTTCGAGGCCATCGAATTTGTCCTCCAGCCATCGGACTTCTTGGCAGTATGTAGCCATCTTGGCATCGTGATAGCTCGACTCCTTCATGACTTGGTTGACTGACTAGCTAGGAGTCACCCTGGATGTTGAGGCGTCTAATGCCCAACTTGATGGCGATGCGTAGGCCATTGATGAGCGCTTCATACTTAGCCACATTATTGGATGAGGGGAAATGGACATGAACCATGTACCTCATGCGAACCCTGAGGGGTGATACGAAGACTAGCCCCATGCTGGTGCCCTTCTTCATCAGTGATCCATCGAAGTACATCATCTAGTACTCTTGATCAATGACCACTGGTGGTGTTTGGACCTCGGTCCATTCCACGATGAAGTCAGCCAACACCAGGGACTTGATCGCCGTTCGGGAGGCATATGTGATGCCTTGATCCATCAACTCGAGCGCCCACTTTGTGGTTCTTCCCATGGCGTCCTGGCTCTAGATGACCTCACCGAGGGGGAATGACGTCACAACCAGTCATGGTGTGTGATTCGAAGTAGTTGTATAGCTTCCTCTTGGTGATGAGGATGGCATATAAGAGCTTCTAGATTTGGGAGTAGCGGGTTTTAGAGTCAGATAGTACCACACTGATGTAGTACACAGGGTGCTGCACCTTGAGGGTGTGCCCCTCTTCTTCCCGCTCCACTACCAGGGCAGGCACTGACCACTTGCATGGTGGCCACTATGTATAGCAAAAGTGATTCTCCATCGGTCGGAGGAACCAAGATTGGGGCCCTTGTCAAAAGTAGTTTGACCATGTCAAGTGCCTCCTGGGCCTCAGATGTCTACTCAAAGTGGTTGGCTTTCTTCAAGAGTCGATAAAGGGGGAGACCTTGTTCGCCGAGGCATGAGATGAATCGGCTGAGTGCGGCGAGGCACCCTATGATTCACTAAACCCCCTTTATGTTCTGAATCAGGCCCATCCTTGTGATGGCTGAGATTTTTTCTGGGATTGGCTCTGATGCCATGCTCGGAGATGATGAAGCCAAGTAGCATGCCCCTCGGGACCTTGAAAACACATTTCTCGGGATTGAGTTTGATGCCATTCACTCAGAGTTTTGCAAAGGTTTGCTCAAGATCAGCAATGAGGTGGTTAGCCCATTTGGACTTAACCACGATGTCATCAATGTAGGCCTCAATGGTCCACCCGATGAGGCCCCCAAAGCATTTGAGCATACAGCACTGGTATGTAGCCCCAGCGTTCTTTAGACCAAACGGCATTGAGACATAGTAGAATGATCCGAAGGGGCTGATGAAAGATGTCGTGAGCTAGTCAGACTCTTTCATCAGTGATTTGATGGTAGCCGAAGTACACATCAAGGAAGTAGAGGGCTTTGCACCGTGAGGTAGAGTCGACTATTTGGTCTATGCATGGCAAAGGAAACAGATCCTTTGGGCACACCTTGCTGAGACTCGTATAGTCTACACACATCCTCCATTTCCCACTCTTCTTTCATACAAGAATGGGATTGGCTAACCACTCTAGGTGGTATACTTCCTTGATGAACCCAACAACCGATATTTTTGCTATCTCTTCACCGATGGCCCTGTGTTTCTCCTCGTCGAAGCGACGCAGGCGTTGCTTCACCGGCTT
Organism: Miscanthus floridulus; assembly: GCF_019320115.1. Taxonomy (NCBI): domain Eukaryota; kingdom Viridiplantae; phylum Streptophyta; class Magnoliopsida; order Poales; family Poaceae; genus Miscanthus; species Miscanthus floridulus. The sequence goes on along the minus strand of NC_089592.1, from coordinate 37,961,300 downwards.
GGAGCCTGGGTGGATTTTTAGGGTATGCTTGGTGACCTCCCTCGGAATGCCTAGCATATCCGAGGGTTTCCACACAAAGATGTCTTTGTTGCCGTGGAGGAAGTTGATGATCGCACTTTCCTATTTGGAGGAAAGTGTGGTACCAATGCGTTCTATTTTGCCCTCGGAGCTTGCTGGGATCTATGAGGACCCCCTAGAGCCCTTTGTCAACTCAAATGACCCGATTGAATTCTTGGCATCGGGCGCTTCTTCGGTGACCTCCTCCTTGAGGGTGGTGAGCTCCCCTGAGGCGACGATTGCTGTGGTGTGACTGCAGCATTCGACCTCGCACTCATAGGTGCGCTAGAAGGAGGTGCCGGCGGTGATGACCCCATGGGGGCCTAGCATCTTCAGCTTGAGGTATGTATAGTTGGGGATGGCCATGAACTTCGCATAGCATGGACATCCTAGGATGGCGTGGAAGGTTCCGGGGAACCCAACCACCTCGAAGGTGAGGGTTTCAGTCCTATAATTGAACTGATCCCTGAAGGTAATGGGTAGATCGATCTGCCTGAGTGGCATGGCCTGCTTCCTAGGCATGATGTCATGGAAAGGTGCTCGGGTTGGGTGGAGGCGGGTCCGGTCGATGTCCATCTCATCGAGCATCTTGGCGTACATGATGTTGAGGCCACTGTCTCCATCCATTAGTACTTTGGTGAGTCATTTTGGGCTGATGATTGGGTCGACCACAAGCGGATATCTCCCTAGGTGTAGGATGCTATCCATATGGTCGGTCCAGTCAAAGGTTATGGCGGACTCTGACCACTGGAGGAAGGGAGGTGTGGCCGGCTTGGCCATGTAGACCTCATGACGCATGACCTTCAGACGACGTTTGGAGTCGTAGGCCGCTGATCTTCTAAAGATCATAAGGTAGCCATCCAACATCAGAAAGCCATCGTCCTTCTCCTCAACATCATCTGTGGTAGGGGTAGGGTCCTTTCCTTGCCCCCTTTGTTGGAGCCTCTAGACAGGAACCGCCGCATGAGGCCACAGTCCTTGAGTAGATGCTTTACCGAGAAGGCGTGGTTCAGGCACGACCCCTCGAGTAATTTTTCAAAGTGGTTCGGAGTGCCCTCCATGGGCTTCTGACCACCCTTGTGGTCAATAGCGGTCACGAGCGAGTCCTCGTGCCGTTGCTTCTTATTCTTTCTTTTGGTGGAATGATTGGAGGTGCCTCTGCTAGCGCCCTCGTCCCGCCTTGCCTTGACCTTGAGACGATCGAAGATTGCTCCGACCACCTCTTCTCCTAAGGCATGGCTCGTGGCAATGTCTAGGAGTTCCTTAGTGGTTCATGGGCCCTTGCGTCCCTAGCTTATGAACCAAAGACTCACAGGTGGTTCCGGCATAGGAAGGCTCCTATAACGTCGGCATCGGCGACTGTTAGGGAGCTCGTTGCACTATCGGAAGAAGCACCGAATGTACTCGTGGAGGGTCTCACCGGCCTTCTGACGATAGTTCTTGAGGTCCCATGGGTTCCTAGGGGGCTTTTATGTGTCCCTGGAAGTTCCTCACAAAGATCTCCTTTAGATCTGCCCAACTCTAGATTGCGTTGGATGGTAGGTGTTCCAACCACGCTCATGTTGAATCGGCCAGGAATAGTGGAAGGTTGCGGATGATGAAGTCATCATTATCCACACCACTGGCTTAGTAGGCAAGCTAATAGTCCTCAAGCCAAAGTCCAAGGTTTGTCTCCCTAGAGTACTTAGGGATATTGGTAGGTGGTCGGTACCTTGGCGGGAAAGTAGCATTGAGGATGTGCCGACCAAAGGCCTAAGGGCCTGGCAGGCCAGGGCTTAGGCTCTAGGTCCTCACTGCTATCATAGCATGTTTGCCATGATGAGAATGATAGCTGTGGTGGGCTCCTTCTCTTGGGTCACCGTAGGTGCGTCGGTGGGCATCGAGGGTGCTGCGTGCGTCGCGGTTGCAGGCCGAGACGCTGAATGCACCGAGACCACGACATGCTACCTACCGCCTGGTGGACCGATGCATTCCTATCGAGATGCTTAGAGGGCATGTGCTAGATGGTGTCGAGCTCGTGCATTGCCGAGACAACTGAGCTCTCTGCCTACTGCGCCGCCACACGCTTGAGCAGCGTGCGAATCTCGTGGTGGGCTTATTGGTCCTTGGGCAGTCGCAGGCCTCTAGAAGGCCATGGAGCAAGGCCATTGCGATGGTGATGTTCTAGCCCACTCTAGCAAAGTGAGGAAGGGCTTCATCATCGGCGATGATCCTTTGGTTTACATCATGGGACCCTGGCATGTGCGCGCCCACCAGTCTCCATAGTGCTCGATCTCCCGATCGAGCTCCGCGCACTCCTACACAAGCTGGATTCCTAGCTTCCTCGATCTCTCGCTTTTGGGCTTTCAACTGCTCCACCCCCATGTGAAGGTGGGGCCATTGTGTCCCCCTCGGTTTTGTCACCGAGGTTGCCCACTGGGGTAGCCTTCTCCACGAAGATGCTTTTGACATGTCCATCGGGGGTACCCGTCATGAAGCATTCCTGAGAGGGGTGATGGCTCCCCCTGCTGGAGTTAGAGCTAGAGGACTGACCCTAGCCCCTCTATGAGGAGGTTGTGGAGGGATTCCATGACATGTTCGATTACCCCCACAAACTCAGTTGTTCATAGGCACAGAACCATGCGTCGTGCCACAAGGTGGTCGCCGTAGCGTTGCGGAGACCGAATGGAAGCGTTATCGAGGTGCTCCGTATGTGGTGTTCCTAGAGAGAGGGACCCTCCTTTGGAAAACCACTGCCATGTCATTGGTGTCAGAAAGGGTGAGGTGATGCTGGTCCTCCCTGGACTGCTGGGGTTCTGAGGGAGATTCTGAGCTAGCGCCCAAGCCTCTCGTGGTTGAGGCCGATGGAGGGGAGAGATTGGATGGCAGGTGTGAGCCAATGCCAACTCTCCTCCCACCATGATGATGAAGTCTAGGCTCCCAAAGTGCACATGTACACCTAGGACCTAGCTGATGTCGTGGTTAGCCATCCAGTGGCCTGATGTGGAACGTGCAATGGTCCCCTACCTGGTGCACCAACTGTCGGTGTTTCAAACAAACACCAACTAGTAATTTATATTTGTTGCGTGTTAGGCTCGGACGGTGTGCTAAAGGATACAAGGTTTATACTAGTTTCGGCCAGAATGTCCCTACATCTAGTCTACTGTTGCTCATGTTATTAGCACCAAAAAATATACATAGTAGGGGGTACAAACGATCAAGAGAGGGACAGGTCCTAAGTCTCTGATGGAATGGTCAAAAGGATGCCAAGAGCTTGGTTGCTGCTTGGCTGTGTGGGTGATGTGTGTTGAATCGATCTATCCCCTTAGTGGGGTGTCCTGTCCTTCCTTTTATAGACCAAGGGGAGTAGGGGTTATAGATGGGAGAAAGAGGAAGAAACCAAAGGTAGAGAAGGTCCTTTGAATGTGCCAGGTCTTCCTTTTCCCTTGAGCCTGCCCTACTGACATGGCAGACCATGCCAAGGATAGCATGCTCGCTGATCCTAATAGGGTCATGCTCTGGCTTTATTTCAGCAAGTGGTCACGTCCCATCCTACTTCGGTAGATGGTGTAGTGTGCCAGGGTGCCGAGCCATGACTCTATGAGGAGTAGACGGGGAAGTGACTATATGTTTGTTACTATAGATAATACGAGTTCTCTCCTAGATTGTAGTGGTTGTCGTATGCTTATGTTAGGATCCACATCCGAGGGCTGTTGGTGGCGCCCACAACACTATAAGACAAAAGTCTGCACCTACAACACTTGTTTGGGCTCTATCATGCCTAGAAGGGCTTAAAGCGCTCATCCCATCATATCCTGATGGTACTTTCCTGTAGGCGAGCAGGGCATGGTCCTCGGTACTATGGTTGACTCGAATGTCCTATCTCACCTTGTGCTCATCATTATGAAGGAGCATGGTGCAGTCGTCGGGTGAGGCAGAGCCTGCCCCAGGACGTCGGGCGAGGCAGAGCCAGCCCTCAGCCGTTGGGCAAGGTGGAGCCAGCCCTTAGTCAGTTGGGTGAGGCGGAGCTAGCCCTCAGCCATTCGGGTGAGGCGGAGCTAGCCCTCAGCTGTCGAGCGAGGCGGAGTCCTAGCCCTCGAGGGTTGGGTGAGGTGGAGCCAACCCTTTGGGGCCGGGCGAGGCATGGCCAACTGTTCGGTTGTATGGGGAAGAAGTGTAGTTGCATTCTTGCCTATTTGGAAACATCAGTGTTTGATGGATTATTAGCTCCACCTCATTGGGTACCCTAGTATTAGGTCCTCGATAGTAATGCTCATGATTACTTTCATTCCTAAGCTTTGCTCAAGGATGAACAAAAGGCTAAGTGTGGGGGAGCTTGTTGGTGATCCTTAAAGACCAAAATCCAACCGCCAATTAAGATATAAAAAGAGAAGAAACTAGCAAACTTAAGCGCATACGCATTTGCTATTGACCTAGTTCCACATGTATTTGGAGAAATTGTTTTACATGACATAAACACAAATATATGGAGAAATTCATTGAGGAGCACTTTCCGATGCTGATTCACATAAAGGAAAAAGGGAGATGCTCCACGGTCGAGGGGTAAACGATAGGTGGTGATAGCCATGTCTGTCCCTTGTAATCCCCCACATCCGAGCACGGCGTTGAGCCAGTAGGCCGGCAACAACTGGCAGAACAAGTGTTATCTGGTGCCCGAAGTAAGCAAGTAGAAGTAGAGTTTATCTATGCTTAGACTCTAAACTGGAGGAATCCATCTCAACCTCTATCAACTCTACCCTTGGGTTGTCCTTGGACGAACTAGATAGAAGATTTACCTCCATTCCCTATGAAAAATACTGATACCCTAAATACTTCTAGGTGAAGTGCTACAACGGTAATTCGGTGCGCTTGTGTATTATTTCTGTATGTGTTAAGAAATACCAACAGTGGTCTTGGAGCTTGTTTTTAGTTGGGATCAAAAGTCTCTAATAAGCTTTCTAGAAAGTCCAAGATCACCAAAATTGGAGTTCAGAAGTGAAAAATTATGTTTGTTTTAATTGAGCTATCCTAGAAATTTTGGGCCTGGAAGGAAATTCAAATCTATCCTAAGTCTAATTTCTAGGTAGGGTCACTCTGATGATTTAGAAGCCGCTTAACCAGAGTTTTTGGTCTAGGGATCAGAATTTTTTGGTCCTTGGTAATTCTAGTTAACTGATGTTCTTAGGGTTGGGCTTCTGTTCTCAAAGAGGATCGAATTTCTGGTCCTTTCACTGGAAGTTTTGGTGTGGGTCTAACTTGAGCCCAACAGCTTTTGTTGGCTGGTGGGGGAATTTATTCCCCCCACTCTCCATTCTCTCTAAAGTTTTTAGCACTTTGAAAAAACCTCCACCACAAAGAACACACACACATAGGCCAAAGAAACTCTCCCCTCTCCTTCTTTGTGATGTTTGTTTGATTCTTGTGAAATCTATGAGAGATCCATGAGCAAGATCAAGAGAGAGCAAACTCCATCCTTAAGCATTTGTGGTTCTTGTCACGCATTTGTTACTTTTGGAGGTGAAGCCTTGTAGATGACTAAGGAGTTGTCCGCTGAGCTCCCATGCTTATGGTGTGTCGTGCAAAGTCTATGAAGGCCCCTATCTTTCCTTTGCAAGAGAAGAGATCAAGATACTAAAGTGAGGAAAGTGGTTGAAAGATAACTACTCTATTTGGAGCACCTCAACAAAGATGTTGGATTCACGAAGGTGAATCTGAATTTCGGTAAACAAATCAAGTGTCTTCTCACTTGTTCTTGCTATTCAAGATTTACTTTTAGGAGATTCATCCTAATCTACTTGTACTTGTGTTTTTGCTTGTAGGTTTTGCTAGGAATCAACTTTACATTCTAGCAACCTTTGGTTACAAGTAGATTCGATTATATAGGCATAATCTTTGCTGATTGAGCCCTACTCAGAATTGTCCGACCCTAGACCAGAACTTTTGAACTTGGGAGGTCCAAACATTTTGAGCCTGGCCAGAAATTCTAGTTCTATTCTCCATTGCAGGTTTTATATTTTTAGGAATGCCTATTCTCCAGAGTGTGTGGCCCAGGATATATAACAATCATACTATTAAGAGGGGAACTATAAAGCAAACACGATTATCAAGTGCCACTAGGTGTTGATTTACATGTATATGCATTAGACCTGGTGACGTGCACTAGTACACTCAGACCTTTCACAGCCATGTCATAACCCCCATTGTAGTCCAATTTTGGCCTCGACTGGTAATTTATCGACAGTGATAGTCATAGCCATCACCATCGGCATTTGAGACTGATTGGGGTGTACACTACACCACCATATTGGCTTATCATCCGTCCATGATAAGGTCCTTACTTCTATCGCATTAGAGCACGACCTGCCTATGTGGGTATGCACTAACATCGCCGCATGGCTTATGATCCATCCATGATTAGATCCTTATTCCATCACATTGGAGCATGACTCGCCTATGTGTCAAGGCGAACATCACCGTCGCTTCAATGTATGAACTGTCTGGTCATAGGGCATGGTCACCATCGTGTTGTAGTATGATCCACTCGTGATGATCCTTTAGTTAGTGTCAGGTTACTAAATGATTTGGTAGTGATACACTATTGACCTCTACCATATCAGACAAATAGTGGCGATGATGGCCGACTGCTTCACCAACAGCGAGTGGTACGGTGGTGATGACAAACAACCATCGGCCCTTACATCTGATGGTGATAGAATTACATCCGGTTTTCACAATGTGTTTACTAATTCAGCTGGGCCTTAATAACTTACTTAACACACACCATACAGATATAATCATTACACACCATTCATCATATCCACAACAAAGAGTACTTGTTATAATAACAATGCTCGACACTGTAACTCCTCGGGTGTTTAAATATTAAAATCTGACATGTCATCATATGCATTGCAAAGCATTTGGCATTTGGTGAAAACTTTGATGTGCATTTACTAAAACAAGTTTACATTTGTGTAATGAGTGTTGAATTGTATTGTTTAACTCAAGTTCAAAGTTTGTCTGGGTTTTGAATTTTTCGAGAAAACCCCGCTTTTCAACATTTAAATCCTGCCCTAAAAATCCATTTCAAAATCTAAGCATATTTTGGGGTTGGGCCCAAAAGCAAAAGTGTAGAGCTTGGCAAGTTAAGCAAAGTTTATCTTTGGAGTTTTTCAAGTTGTTTAGAAAAATTTTGAGTAATTCAAAAAGGCGTAATTCGTTAAATTTCCCGATTCAAATTCAAAAGTTCATTTCAAAATCTAGACCGAATTAGGAGATGGTTATAAAAGTAAAGTTGTAGAACTTTCAATTTTGAACAACTTTTATTTTTGGAGATTTTTGAGTTGTTATGAAAATTTGTGAGTAATTTGTGAATTTTGGCGAATGGCAAACTTGTAAATACTATGAACAATGTTCACCGCCGTAGCTACACCGCCGGCGACCTTCGGTTTGCTTCCAGGCGCGCGCGTGGACGTCCTCGGCTTCGCGTTGGTGCGAAAACGTCTCCTGCGTCGCTTCCTTGAGCTTCCTGGCCATCCTTTATATCCAGAGCCGTCGCCGTTTGCCCTCGCCCCTTTCCTCTGTTTTCCAGTCACCGCCGTCGCAGCTCTGTCGAGCTTTTGCCATCGAACCAGCGCCCACGCCATCACAGCAAAGTGTGTTCCAGCTCCGCTAGTTCCTTGCGTGTCCAGCAAACTAGTCCTTGTGGCTTGTCTTCACCGAAAACTCGCGGTGCACGCCCTTCTTCCTCGCGGCCAGCAATTCCTCCACCGAGCACGATTCGCCACGGCCAGAGCTCCATGGTGCATCTCTGTCCCTGGTTTTGGCTGATTCTGTTTCATCTCGATGCTGTAGTACTTAATCCATAGCTGGTTGCTCATTTTGACCACTGCAGTCGCCGGTACACCATCGCCGATGATGTTTTGCTCCGCCGTGATCACCGTGATCGTCGTCACGCCTCTCCGTTGCTTCTCCGACATCGCTCCTTGCTTCAACGTGTTTGGGGTGAGCCACTGGTGCTTCCTAGATCCCTTGTTTGAGCTCTATCGGCCTGTAGCCGCCGATGTAACGCTACCATGCCACCGCGTCCGCCATGGTCGGCGTAGTGCTCAGTTCGGGCCGTAATTGGTCGCGTTAGTGCCATAGATCGATGTGCTGTAACGCAGTGATCATGTTAGTACTCTTGCAGTCACCGTTAGACTCACTGTCGGCGAGAAATCGCTAGTCAGCGCCATCGCCGTCGAGGTCAGCGCGCGAGGTTAGGGATGACAGGTGGGGTTGGGTTGTCAGTGACTCAGCGTTCAAATGGATTTTTCTATTTTCAGATTTGAATAAATAGTATCTATTTTTGTTATTTTTGTGTAGATTTATTTAAAGCTCCAAAAATTATGAAAATTTTTGTGTGACTTCTCTGTGATGTATAGTATTTATGAAAAATATGAAATAATGTTTTTTCAGTACTTTTTGAATGTGATAAAAATTGCTCAATTTATTAATAAATGGATTTCCATGATTTTTCTAGGCTTATTTAATTGTCCAAAAATTATGAAATTTGTTTTGCCACTTACTTATCATGTAATGAACATGTACTAAAATTTTGAGCTCGATTAGAATAAGTTGATTTATTTCATAATTTTGAATTAAATAATTAATTCATAAAAGCGAATAGTAACCTTTAATGATTTAGGTTTTGTTTGAAATTTTGGATTGAGTGATGACCTTGGGTCATTAGTTGATGATGATCCTTGGCAATTGATGTATGTGTTATGAAAAAGATTTAGTTGTTTGACTTGCAACTGTACCGCGAAGGAAAGTTGTATTCAAATTGTTAATTTTGCATCCATCATCGAGCATCATGTTTCGTATTCCGCATCATGTTAAACATGGCATTGTTATTACGTGTAGTGAACAAAGGTGAAAACATGGTAGTTAATCAAGCTGTTGAGGAGGTTAATCCGTCTATTGAGGTCGGATCGAATCCTTGTGTAACGTCGTAGGAACCGGACTTTTCCGTCAACGAAGGCAAGCCCCGGATGCATACAACCCTACCTTGTGTTTTATAAATTAATTTCGCTTTTGCTTCCCGTTACTGCATTAAATGATTAGGAGTTAAGTAAAAGTCTAATTGGTGCATTACCACCCTTGTTATTCCATATTTACCATATTACCAGTTTTAAACTCGTATATGCCTAGTCTTGCTTAGCTATGCGTAGAACGATGAAAGTCGGATGACTACCTATTACCTGCAAGTTTTAAATGGAACATTGGTTAACTATGTTAGCATGTGATATGGGAATGTGGAGTAATAAATCTAGACCGAGCGGACTCGGTGTGTGTGAGCCACAAGACATGGAAGGTCTTGTGAGCGGGTTCTTTCTGCCTGTGTCGATTAAGGCACTGTCCGTTATTGAATTGCATGAGGTGAGAATTTGTAGTACTAACCACATACTCTGGTAAGCCTGAATTTGGCAATTCTATTACGAGAATGGCTACTCGCGCACTAGGGAGTGGAGAGATGGCAGGGAATAGCGTGTACCCACGTGGCCATGGGCTCGAATTGTGGAGTACTGTATTCTCGGGAGGCACGGACCCGTTCTTGTTTTAGAGGATCCAAGGGTAGGTTGGTATATGTAGGTTGGGGACCTGCATATGTCGTGTGGTCTGGAATCCCCAGCTGGGTTTTAATCGGTTCGAATCGTCGTTGCTCCTCGATTATGGAGACTCAACTCACTATTCATCATCGTAGTATTAATAACTAGAACTTGAATAAGGCTTGTGAAAGTGTTGGATATGAAGTTTCATGATCTCAGTGCGGATCGTGTCAGCTTTGTATATAATTCTTAAAGAAGTTTTCTATATAAAGAATTTTATTAAAAGAGCTTTTACGCAAAAGAACTTTGATCATTGTTAAAGCTATACCTTGAATCCCTGAGCCTGCATTACTAAGTTTATCAATTAATATTTCGGATAAGTCTTGTTGAGTACTTTTGTACTCAAGGTTCATTGACCCTTATTGTATGTGAGCCTCATGAGCAGATCTGTTTTGGATCGTGCTGCATGACTATTGTTTGTTCTGTCGACAAGAAGTAAATGTGTGATCCTTAGGTAGGATGTTTAGTTTGTGTGTTAAGTATATGTTAATTATGCCGCTCCACTACTACTATGGTTTGTAATAATTATCGAACTTAGTTTGTAAGGTGTGAAACAACTAGTTTGTAAACTATGTTACCGTAAGACTTCTGCTGTTTTTACTCTGGTTTTGATATTTGAATAAATGTTGTAATACTGCAATGACTCTGTAACGTGATCCTGCTCAGAAATCGTGGATAATTCAGGGTTCCCCTGAGGACACCCGACAGTCTTTTTTTAAGTTCATGGAAACATATGCATAGTTGTCAAAAGTCGTCGGACAGTGACAGGTGCATGTGGGCCCTATAACTTAGGAGGTTCTGCCATAGAATGGTATCAGAGCGATCGTTACAAGGTTTTTGTTGTATTGTTTTACAAAAACTTCAAAATGATTTGGGATGACTAAATTTAACTTGATAATTTGGTCCAAATTGCTTCTAACTTATCTTATTTCTTTCTCACCATTCCATATTTGATTAAAAAGGTTTTGTGTGGTGGAGTAGTAATATTACTATGCCCTATATAAAAATAAATGTTATTTATGTGCATTATTAACTTCGATGTTTTTGTTCGTGAGAACGATTCATGCATCATGAATAATTCACTCGTTACTTCCTTCACCTCTTAGTCTGGAGAAAAGTAGTGAGTCTGGTTTGAGGAATGTAATCCATCTTAGCTACTTTTTAGATTTTGATCAAATGGTCTTACTTGGATTAAATTGGCTTCCTACAGTATGGCTTCGTGCCAAGATGACTGCCCCGTAAGTCCACTAGGACCCAAAGGAGTTCCTCGTCACCAACTTGCCCCTAGAAATGATGGTGCTAGCAGTAGCAGTACTAGGCCTGATCCCCAAGCAGAGATACTGAGGGTTTCTATGGAGTTAGCACAATCTACTAGAGACAGGGCTTTGGATATTATACAAATAGGAGAATTACAGGGTTAATTGAGGCAGCTCACCACCGCGCATAGGAACTGCGAAAGTATGTTAGTTCAGTACTGGTGGAAGGAAGAAATGAAGCTTGGCACTAGGGAAAATGTAGCTAGAGCTAGAACTCATGAGCTAGAATTCTATGTAGAAGATTTAGAAGAACATAATACATATCTACATGAGGAAGTTCATAGGCTTAGCAATCTACTAAATCCGAATCATGAGCCTCAAGCTGATGCCATGGACCCCGATGTCATCCTTGCCGATGATGATGAATCAGGAGAGGAAGAAGAAGAAGATCCTGAAGAATTAGTAATGATTGATGAAAGTGATGATGAAGGCGATAATAATTCCGGAATAGATACCGAGCCTGAAGTTTGAAGAAATTAAGGAAAAGAGTAGAGTTGTATAATAATAGCTCTAGTTAAGTTATGTAGTTCTGTTTTTGTACTCGTGGGTTTGTTTGTACATTAGTAAACTCTATGTAATGTGTCTAGAGTAAGCTTTGGTACAATTCAATAAAGACATGTGAATAAAGTTTGGTTTGTTATGAGCAGATGCGTCGTACGCGGGGTTCGTTTATTTTGGGAACTTCACAAGATGAGGACGGTATTCCAGATCCGCCACTAGTTCCAACAAATTTAGCTAATGCTATAACCGCACTTGTCAATGTGACAGCTAAAAATTCTCGTTTGCTTCATGAGATGGCTCAGAGTAATCAGAATCAGATGTACGGAAACCGTGGACGCCACCATAACAGACAGGAGGCTACATATGTTGATTTCACAGACACAAGACCCCCGGTGTTCACCAAGGCAGATGAACCATTGGAGGCTGATGACTGGCTTTGAACCATGGAGCAGAAATTTGACCTTATCCCATGCACGGAGTATCAGAAACCTACGTTTGCCGCCCAACAACTTAGAGGAGCAGCAAGTGCTTGGTGGGCAAACTTAGTGGCTATGCAACCTGCTGGCATTCCAATAACTTGGGCTGAGTTCCGTACTGCCTTCAGAGCCCATTATATCCCTGAAGGAGTGATGGCTATGAAGCTAGATGAATTCCTTGCTTTGAAACAAGGAGATCAAACCATGATGCAGTATGTGGGAAGATTTAATCATCTGTCCCAATATGCATCCGAATATGTCAATACTGATGCTAAGAAGAAGAGGTGGTTTATGAGAGGCCTAAATACCAAGTTGCAGACTATGATGACCACTTGCACCAATGTTACTTACCATGAGGCCGTAAATATTGCAATTGCTTCAGAGTCAAAGTATCGGCAGCATAAGGAGCTCAAAAAGAAAAAGAGTGTGCCGTTTGGATCTTTTGGGGGAAATCAGAAGAGGCAGAAGGTGATTTATCATCCAGTACATCATAATCGTCCTCCTTATCGCCCGCCGCAGTTCCAAGCCGGGCAACAGTCAAATGTCCATCCTACTATAACATATCTGAGTTCACAGTCAACCAATGCTCCTGGTGGCAATGCTCCAACATCCTAGGGTCACAACTATCTTTGCTACAATTGTGGAAGGACTGGTCATTTCTCCAGGGAATGTCCATATCCTAGGCAGGCTAATCAAAATTATCAGAAGGCCCCTGCTAATCAACAACAGGGTCAGGCACCAAACAAGAACCCCAATCAGAATGCTCAGAAAGGCAAAGATGAGAGGAAGACAGGATGGGTGTTCTATATTCAAGCTGGAGAAATTCCGAAAGGGGAGCCAGTGATGATGGGTATGTTTCCTGTTGCTAATCACCCTGCAGTTATACTTTTTGATTCTGGCGCATCGCATTCATTCATCAATAGAACATTTGTCGTGAAGCATGAAATTTCAATTGGGGCAACAAAGGAAAGTTTCTTTATACAGTCGCCCGGGGGACGTCTGTGTACTAAGGAAATGGTATACCAAGTACCTGTAAACCTAGGTGGGCATATTTTTCCCACTACCATGACTATCCTTAAGGATCAGGATATAGATGTAATCTTGGAAATGAATTGGATGTATCAGCATAAGGCTGTTATAGATATTTTGAATAGGACATTAAGAGTGAGTTTGCCTGATAGTAATTCTCAACTTCTCATCCAACTTCCAACTCTAAGAAGATCAGTGGGCAAGATTTGTGCAACTGCTGTCAAAGAGATTAGAGATATTCCGGTAGTGTGTGAATTTCCGGAATGTGTTTCCTGAAGATTTACCCGGTTTACCACCTGATAGGGATGTACAGTTCAATATAGAATTACAACCTAGGAACAGCTCCGATTTCTCAGGAGAGCTTATAGGATGCCACCTAAGGAATTGGCCGAGTTGAAGACTCAGTTGCAAGAATTGATTGAGAAAGGGTTTATCCAACCTAGTTTCTCACCTTGGGGATGTCTGGCAATTTTTGTGAAAAAGAAAGATGAGACCCTAAGGTTATGTGTCGACTATCGTCCATTGAATGAAGTGACCATCAAGAATAAGTATCCATTACCTTGGATAGATCTGCTTTTTGATCAATTGGCCAGAGCCAAAGTTTTCTCCAAGATAGATTTGAGATCAGGATATCACCAAATCAAGATAAAGCCTGAAGATATTCCCAAAACGGCATTTACCACAAGATATGGATTATATGAATACTTGGTAATGTCTTTTGGTTTGACAAATGCTCCAGCTCATTTCATGTATCTAATGAACTCAGTATTCATGCCTAAGCTAGACAAGTTTGTAGTGGTGTTTATTGATGACATTTTAGTATATTCCAAGAATAAGAAAGAACATGCGGAACATCTCAGAATTGTTCTGACCCGCTTGAGAGAACATCAACTATATGCCAAGTTCAGCAAGTGTGATTTTTGGCTTAAGGAAGTGCAATTTCTTGGACATGTCTTGTCAGCCGAAGGAGTTGCAGTTGATCCTAGCAAAGTGAAAGATGTGCTTGATTGGAAACCGCCAGCCACAGTTCATCAAGTTTAGAGTTTTCTAGGATTGGCGGGGTATTACCGTTGGTTTATTCTAGATTTCTCAAAAATATCAAAGTCCATAACTGAATTGTTGAAGAACCAAGTTAAGTTTGTCTGGTCATCAGATTGTGAGGAGGCTTTCCAGACTTTGAAGAGACTGTTGACTACTGCACCAGTGTTAGCCCAACCTGACATCGAGAAGCCGTTTGATGTTTATTGTGATGCTTCAGGTATTGGTATTGGGTGTGTGTTGATGCAAGAAGGCCTGAGTCATTACCTATGCATCTAGGCAACTTAAGCAACATGAAGAACACTATCCGACTCATGACTTGGAGTTAGCAGCTGTGGTTCATGCTCTGAAGATTTGGCGGCATTACCTACTTGGTAATACGTGTCATATGTATACAGACCACAAAAGCTTAAAGTATATCTTCACTCAGTCAGAGTTAAACATGCGACAAAGAAGATGGTTAGAACTGATTAAGGATTATGATTTGGAAGTACATTATCACCCTGGTAAAGCAAATGTAGTTGCAGATGCCCTCAGTCGCAAAAGTTATTGCAATTGTCTAAGAGTGAGAACAATGGGTTTGAATTTATGTCAAGAAATGGAAAAGTTGAATGTAGAAGTAATTCAACAAGGAAGTTTGACCAACATAATTGTTGAAGCCACTATTCGAGATCAAGTTATTGCTGCTCAGAAGGAAAACAAGGGTATAGCTCATATCAAGGAAAGAGTCAAGAATGGAAAGGTGGAATGCTTTAGCATAGATGATGAAGATGTGTTATGGTTCAAGGATCGCCTGGTGGTACCAAAAGTTCCTGAGTTGCGACAATCAATTCTAGATGAGGCACATGCTACTAGGTTATCAATCCATCCGGGAAGTAACAAGATGTACCATGACTTGAAGCAAAGATTCTGGTGGACAAAAAAATAGAGATTGCTAGATATATAGCAAAGTGTGATACTTGTCAAAAGGTGAAAGCTATACATTTGAGGTCTGCTGGTGAATTACAACCATTACCTATTCCATCTTGGAAGTGGGAGGACATAAGTATGGACTTTATTGTTGGTCTGCCCAAGACATCAAAGGGATTTGACTCAGTATGGGTTATTGTAGATCGACTCACTAAGTCAGCACATTTTCTTCCAGTCAAGACAATATATCCTACGATCCAATATGCCAAGATGTATTTAGCAAGAATCATGAGTCTCCATGGAGTACCCAAGACTATTGTGTCAGATAGGGGTACACAGTTTGTCTCCAACTTTTGGAAACAATTGCATTCTTCATTGGGTACCAAACTTCTGTATAGTATAGCTTATCATCCGCAGACTGATGGATAGACTGAAAGAGTTAATCAAGTACTTGAAGATATGTTAAGGTGTTGTGTCCTTAACTATTCCAATAAGTGGGATGAATGCTTACCTTTGGCCAAGTTCTCATACAACAATAGTTATTAGGAAAGCATTAGAATGGCTCCATTTGAAGCACTCTATGGTCGTAGATGCAGGACATCATTGAGTTGGTCTAAGCCTGGAGAAAGAAGATTCTTTGGAGTTGACCTTGTAAAAGAAACAGAAGACAAGGTTAGGCAAATACAAAGTAATTTGAAGATAGCTCAATCCCGACAAAAGAGTTATGCAGATAGAAGACGGAGACCATTGGTATTTACCAAAGGAGATTTTGTGTATCTGAAAGTGTCACCAATGAAGGGAGTTACCCGTTTTGGTGTTAAAGGAAAGTTAGCACCCCGATATATTGGACCATATCAAATTTTGGAGAGATATGGAAAAGTGGCATATCATTTGAAATTACCTGAACATCTTGCAGCTGTGCTTGATGTGTTCCATGTTTCTCAATTGAAGAAGTGTCTCCGAGTGCCTAAACAGAATGTTGAAGTTGAAGGAGTGGAACTAGAACAGGATTTAACTTATTCCGAATATCCTATCCGAGTGTTAGATCAGAAAGATCGTGTTACTCGAAGAAGGACAATCAAGTTCTATAAAATACAATGGAATCAACATTCAGAAGAGGAAGCTACTTGGGAATCAGAAGATTACTTGTTAGAAAAGTTTCCAGAGTTTCTAGCGTCAATATAAAATAGAGTAATGTTAGTTAAGCTCGGTAATACAAGTTGTGTTTTGTAATAGGGACCTTAGCTGTTTTATGGACAGATTTTGTATGTGTTCTCGTGACACATTTCCTTTTCCATTACTTACCCTATGGCTTTGAATCTCGGGGCGAGATTTCTTTTAGGGGGAAGGATTGTAACACCTCGGGTGTTTAAATATTAAAATCTGACATGTCATCATATGCATTGCAAAGCATTTGGCATTTGGTGAAAACTTTGATGTGCATTTACTAAAACAAGTTTATATTTGTGTAATGAGTGTTGAATTGTATTGTTTAACTCAAGTTCAAAGTTTGTCTGGGTTTTGAATTTTTCGAAAAAACCCCGCTTTTCAACATTTAAATCCTGCCCTAAAAATCCATTTCAAAATCTAAGCATATTTTGGGGTTGGGCCCAAAAGCAAAAGTGTAGAGCTTGGCAAGTTAAGCAAAGTTTATCTTTGGAGTTTTTCAAGTTGTTTAGAAAAATTTCGAGTAATTCAAAAAGGCGTAATTAGTTAAATTTCCCGATTTAAATTCAAAAGTTCATTTCAAAATCTAGACCGAATTAGGAGATGGTTATAAAAGCAAAGTTGTAGAACTTTTGATTTTGAACAACTTTTATTTTTGGAGATTTTTGAGTTGTTATGAAAATTTGTGAGTAATTTGTGAATTTTGGCGAATGGCAAACTTGTAAATACTGTGAACAGTGTTCACCGCCGTAGCTACACCGCCGGCGACCTTCGGTTCGCTTCCAGGCGTGCGCGTGGACGTCCTCGGCTTTGTGCTAGCGTGGAAACGTCTCGTGCGTCGCTTCCTTGAGCTTCCTGGCCATCCTTTATAACCAGAGTCGTCGCCGTTTGCCCCCGCCCCTTTCCTCTGTTTTCTAGTCACCGCCGTCACAGCTCCATCGAGCTTTTGCCATCGAACCAGCGCCCACGCCATTGCAACAAAGCATGTTCCAGCTCTGCTAGTTCCTTGCACGTCCAGCAAACCAGTCCTTGTAGCTTGTCTTCACCAGAAACTCGCGGTGCACGCCCTTCTTCCTCGCGGCCGGCAATTCCTCCGCCGAGCACGATTTGCCACGGCCAGAGCTCCACGGTGCATCTCTGTCCCTGGTTTTGGCTGATTCTGTTTCATCTCGATGCTGTAGTACTTAATCCATAGCTGGTTGCTCATTTTGACCACTGTAGTCGCCGATACACCATCGCCGACGACGTTTTGCTCCGCCGTGATCACCGTGATCGTCGTCACGCCTCTCCGTTGCTTCTCCGACATCGCTCCTTGCTTCAACGTGTTCGGGGTGAACACTGGTGCTTCCTGGATCCCTTGTTTGAGCTCTACCGGCCTGTAGCCGCCGACAGTAACGCTACCGTGTCCACCGCGTCCGCCATGGTCGGCGTAGTGCTCGGTTCGGGCCGTAATTGGTCGCGTTAGTGCCATAGATCGATGCGCTGTAACGTAGTGATCATGTTAGTACTCTTGCAGTCACCGTTAGACTCACCGTCGGCGAGAAATCGCTGGTCAGCGCCATCGCCGTCGTGGTCAGCGCGCGAGGTTAGGGATGACAGGTGGGGTCGGGTTGTCAGTGATTCAGCGTTCAAATGGAATTTTCTATTTTCAGATTTGAATAAATAGTATCTGTTTTTGTTATTTTTGTGTAGATTTATTTAAAGCTCCAAAAATTATGAAAATTTTTGTGTGACTTCTCTATGATGTATAGTATTTAAGAAAAATATGAAATAATGTTTTTCAGTACTTTTTGAATGTGATAAAAATTGCTTAATTTATTAATAAATGGATTTCCATGATTTTTCTAGGCTTATTTAATTGTCCAAAAATTATGAAATTTGTTTTGCCACTTACTTATCATGTAATGAACATGTACTAAAATTTTGAGCTCAATTAGAATAAGTTGATTTATTTCATAATTTTGAATTAAATAATTAATTCATAAAAGCGAATAGTAACCTTTAATGATTTAGGTTTTGTTTGAAATTTTGGATTGAGTGATGACCTTGGGTCATTAGTTGATGATGATCCTTGGCAATTGATGTATGTGTTATGAAAAAGATTTAGTTGTTTGACTTGCAACTGTACCGCGAAGGAAAGTTGTATTCAAATTGTTAATTTTGCATCCATCATCGAGCATCATGTTTCGTATTCCGCATCATGTTAAACATGGCATTATTATTACGTGTAGTGAACGAAGGTGAAAATGTGGTAGTTAATCAAGCTATTGAGGAGGTTAATCCGTCTATTGAGGTCGGATCGAATCCTTGTGTAACGTCGTAGGAACCGGACTTTTCCGTCAACGAAGGCAAGCCCCGGATGCATACAACCCTACCTTGTGTTTTATAAATTAATTTCGCTTTTGCTTCCCATTACTGCATTAAATGATTAGGAGTTAAGTAAAAGCCTAATTGGTGCATTACCACCCTTGTTATTCCATATTTACCATATTACCAGTTTTAAACTCGTATATGCCTAGTCTTGCTTAGCTATGCGTAGAACGATGAAAGTCGGATGACTACCTGTTACCTACAAGTTTTAAACGGAACATTGGTTAACTATGTTAGCATGTGATATGGGAATGTGGAGTAATAAATCTAGACCGGGCGAACTCGGTGTGTGTGAGCCACAAGACATGGAGGTCTTGTGAGCGGGTTCTTTCCACCTGTGTCGATTAAGGCACGTCCGTTGTTGAATTGCATGAGGTGAGAATTTGTAGTACTAACCACATACTCCTGGTAAGCCTAAACTTGGCAATTCTATTACGAGAATGGCTACTCATGCACTGGGAGTGGAGAGATGGTGGGAATAGCGTGTACCCATGTGGCCATGGGCTGGAATGGTGGAGTACTGTATTCTCGGGTGGCGTGGACCCGTTCTTGTTTTAGAGGATCCAAGGGTAGGTTGGTATATGTAGGTTGGAGACCTGCATATGTCGTGTGGTCTAGAATCCCCAGCTGGGTTTTAATCGGTTTGAATCGTCGTTGCTCCTCGTTTATGGAGACTCAACTCACTGTTCATCATCGTAGTATTAATAACTGGAACTTGAATAAGGCTTGTGAAAGTGTTGGATATGAAGTTTCATGATCTCAGTGCGGATCGTGTCAGCTTTGTATATAATTCTTAAAGAAGTTTTCTATATAAAGAATTTTATTAAAAGAGCTTTTACGCAAAAGAACTTTGATCATTGTTAAAGCTATACCTTGAATCCCTGAGCCTGCATTACTGAGTTTATCAATTAATATTTTGGATAAGTCTTATTGAGTACTTTTGTACTCAGGGTTCGTTGACCCTTGTTGCAGGTGAGCCTCATGAGCAGATCTATTTTGGATCGTGCTGCATGACTATTGTTCGTTCTGACGATGAGAAGTAAATGTGTGATCCTTGGGCAGGATATTTAGTTTGTGTGTTAAGTATATGTTAATTATGCCGCTCCACTACTACTATGGTTTGTAATAATTATCGAACTTAGTTTGTAAGGTGTGAAACAACTAGTTTGTAAACTATGTTACCGTAAGACTTCCGCTGTTTTTACTCTGGTTTTGATATTTGAATAAATATTGTAATACTGCAATGACTCTGTAACGTGATCCTGCTCGAAAATCATGGATAATTCGGGGTTCCCCGAGGACACCCGACAATCTTTTTTAAGTTCATGGAAACATATGCATAGTTGTCAAAAGTCGTCGGACAGTGACAGGTGCATGTGGGCCCTATAACTTAGGAGGTTCTGCCACAGACACTAACATAGCAACTGTATCAACTAATGAATTAACACAAGCGGTACATAGATAGCTTAATAAAGGTTCTGGTCCCTACAGACTTACATAACTAAAATGAGGTAGATGTGCTTTGCTCCTTTAGATTAGCATTCCTTGATCACCTAGCAGCCAATGCACCATGAAACCCCTCTTCTTCCTCCCATAGCCATTGCACAAAAATTGTTCAAAAGCACTAACACTCCAAAACCTCCACAATGCAAAGTTTTACTGCTCTAAACAAAATTAGACTATATATAAGACTCAAAACAACTCCCTAATTGAACAAAAACATGTCCTAACAACAAAATACATCATATGCACCTTTACTGCTTTGCTAATGACTCCATGAACAAGCAAACATAAGGTAGATAGTGAGGTCCGTTCAAATAAATACTCCAGGTACTTCTAGCATAGCGGACGACCCAAGTAGGGAGGACATGAACTTTTCTATGGCTCATGTCATATGCCATCAGTGTTCTATCCTCCCCAATAAGAAAAATCAAATTCTATTCTAGGTGAACTGCAATCACTTTGTAGTCCGCACTGATGGCCTCGGAATCGAGTCGAATATTATTCATTCCAAATAGCTACAGCGTGTTCACTGTATGCTTCAATGTCCATTTACTAGTACCATAGTGTTCAAGGATCCAGATTGAATGGTCCAACGTATTGAAAATATCAACAATACATAGACACAACTGACCCTGATCTCCATGGATGGACATTGTAGGACCTGGTGATCTAAGAGTTTTCCTCCATGTCTTTCCCTCCATATCAATAGCAACTATCTGGGATACCTCCAACATGTGCATAAAATCATTAAGAAACATAGTTCCTAAAAATTTGCATACTAGAATATCATTTCCCCATTAAGATTCTTTACACATCCATGTTCTAGTTTTGGATAAGTAGATGCAGACAACTAACACCCTAGGCAACCTTACCCACAGTTCTACCACATGGAAGCACGAGGAGATTGTGGGATCGAACCCTAAGCGAGCTGAACCATAACAAAGGTTGCTATGCGACTAGTACCACTAATTTGTTAGTCACCGGATTGCAGACAACATAGCGGAGCCCAACGCACCAGCAGAGGAAAAGGCCTCTGCAGCAATCTAAGATGACTAAATCCTGAATGGGGAAGGGCAAGAAGGAAAAGGAGGGGTATTCACTGGTGAAGCTAGTGAATCAGAGTTTGCCTTTCTAGTTGCCATACATGAATCCAGTGATAAACTAGGGGTAGCTCCTTATGGTACTCAGATTTAGACATGAGGCGGTACCAGGAGCGACACACACACTTGCATCTGCACAAGGTGCGGGCGATGAGGTGGTGGAGGATAAGGACCAAGACTTTATCTATGAGGATGTCTACTTCATTCCTCTTGTTGGTGGCCTCCTGCTCCATCTTAACTAGGATCTGGTGGGGCAGGGCCGACAATGGAAGCGACAACGCTATCACCTGAATCAGAGTAGGAGCGCCTATGGGGATGTGCTCGTGAGCTCCTTTATGATTAGATGGAAGCTTGATTCGTACTCAGATGATATAAGCAGGGAATAAAAAGCCAAGAAATTAACATAGATATGGGAAGTACAAGAAAGCATTACCCTTGCCTTTGGGTCTTGCGGCAGTGAGCTCGAGCGGCCACAGCGGTGATGAGTGCCAGCCTGGTCACCTGTGGATCTATGTGGGCACTAGCTTGTTGGCGATGAGTGATGGCTTGCACGCCAATGAGTAGGTGAGTATAGCAGCACTTGAGGAGGATATGGATAGGGTGGCTGGGTGGGTAGCGGTCTTTATAAGCAAACTACAAAGTAGGACTTACAGGAACAGTCATTTCTGCTAAAATTTCTAAAAACGCGCAGGAGTCTCGCGCTGGCCTGCAAATTTTAATGATATCGGCGGTGAAGGCTACTAGTGACGGTGATTGGGTCTTAAAGAAGATGGTATGTAGCACCTAAAGATAGGCGTGTCATACCGAAATTGAACATTGGAAAGGAACAAAATATTATGAACATTATTTTTGCAGGTTACAGCAAGAAGATGTTAGCACCTAATGGCGAATAGCGGCGGTGATATAATTTTTTCAACGATGCTTATATCCGATGGTGACAGAATTGTATAATGTTGATACTAATTCAACTAGGCCTTAATAGCTTACTGAACACACAATGTGCTTTATACAATAACAATGGACGCTAACATGACAAAGTTTATCAAATGATGTTACATAATAAAGGTACTAATCTCTACAATAACAATGGACATGATAACAAAGCCATACCATATAGCGGTTTGCACATACAATGGAACACTTCACCAGCATCTCAGTGGGGTAACAACATTCAAAATCAACAAAAGACATTCTTTTTCAATTAAATTTGTAACGCTTTTCATTCACCAGGTGTATAATAACAAAAATCTATCAGCAACTATAGTTATGATGACAAAAACCTTGACCCTATTCTTCAGCACTACTTCAACAGTACTTTTTAGTGAACGAACATTATTTTTCTCGCACAACAAATCAGCATAAGCCAAATTTCAGCGATGAGCGTAGGTTTAACCCCATACTCAGCGATGGACATCTCATGAAGCATAGAAGCCTAGACAAAAGGCGTAACTAACCTTCACCATGCCTCTAGATCTTTGCCATGAGCAGGGACGATGCTTGGAAGAAGCCTGGGGAAGAACCACCTCGCTGAAACTCCCTCTAACATCCAAGAGGATGAGGAGCCTTGCTAAAAGCCCTAGTTTGATTTTGGATAATTGATGAAACCTAAGTACTAACCTTTGTCATGAGTGAATGATTTGAGCAAGGTTGGTACATCCAAGTGATGGAGCAAGTGAGAGGTTCATGGAGATGAAGAAGGACATGAAATGATGGTGATCAAGCTTGAACTTGGAAAAGAAGAAAGAGAAAAACAAAAACTAAGGAGATCAAGGCAAAGGTATCAAATAGATTTTTGCTTTGGCACTCAAGACATCATAGAGGATGTGAGTGTGTTTAGGATTGATAGTCATACTATAAAGAGGGGAAATATTTGGCTAAGTGGTAATTGAGTGCCAATAGGTGACATGATTTTTGCACATGCATTAGGGACCTAGTGTGCTAACAATTAACCCTTGGAAAATGATTTAAAAATGCTAACACATGGGCACACAAGTTCTACACTTTGTGGTTACCAACTTGGAAGCATGGGTGAAGTGGTTGAGGAGTTAGAAATAGAGAAAGGGGCCACTACATGTGACTAGATGCGTTCGATCAGTGTACCCTAGGTAGCGAAGCACTTGGCCGAGAGAGCTGAGCTACTGACTAGACGATGGAGGTGAGGAGCGACCAGGCGCACTGGGGGTGTGTTAGGTCACGGCTGACGTATGATGACATAAGCTCCATGCTCAAGCGCAGCAAGGACCGGACGCCGAACATGTTCGGTCACCTCTGACCGGACGTGTCTGGTCTCAAAAAACATGCTCTAGAATCTTACTGTAAATGACTGTACTCGATAAGGAGGAGCATCCGGTCATACTAATGGCACATCAGGTCACTAGGTGGCTAGCTCAGGCGCGCACGTGAGTGGACACAACGACGGTGCATCCGATCGTTGATCGGCACATCCAGTCATTATTTGACTTTCAACACTGACCATTTTCGATCATTGAGATCCGACACTTGAAGTTTAAAGAGTGGACATGTGGTAGGCATCAGCTGACTAGACATAGCCGAGCAGACATTGGGGTGCTTCTAGTCTGTGAGTCTAGTCATGTCTGTGAGCTCCCAACGGCTCTTTGAGCCAAGGGGGCTCTATAAATAGAAGTGCTTCACCTTGGGCTCACTCTCTTGCACATTTTCATCAGTGATACATCATTGTGAGCCTAAGCAAACACCTCCCACTGATGTCCATCATTGATTCATCATCATAGTGATATTAGGAGTGATTGTAAGTGTATTTACTTGAGTGATTGCATCTAGTGGCACTTGGGGATCGTTGTGGCTATGGATTTTTTGTTACTCTTGGTGTTTGCCGACACCTATATGGTTTGGAGCAGTGGAGGAACATTGGCATGAGTTGGTGATTGTTTATGGCCATCTCTTGGTGATTTGTGTTGTACCTTCCCGACGGAGAGCCAAAAGGTAACTCTAGTAAATTGCTCATGTCATTGAGTTACCACACTTGTGGGTAGGTTCTTGCGGCACCAAGTGTTGGCTAGGTGTGTGATACCTATTAGATGCCAAACCATCAAGTGTTGGTCTCTTGTGCATTGGACTTCTCCCGGTGAACCTCGGGAGAAAAATTGATTGTCTCTTGTGCATTGGACTTCTCCCGGTGATTGAATTGGTATTCATTGATTGGTTCATCTCTCTTGCCACAGTGGTATAATCTTCCTGCACACTCTCTTGTATTTACTTTGTTTACATTCTTGCCTAGTCAAGCTCTTTAGTGTAGTTAGTCTTTGAGAGCTTGTTAGTTTGGTTAGTGAGGCTCTTTAGTTAGTCTTTGAGAGCTCACTAACATAGAGAGTAGTGACATAGCCATTGTGTGAACCTAGATATCATAGAAACTAGAATTGTTGGTATAGGTGGCTTGTAACCCTTGTAGAGCTAGAGCAAAATTGCATTACACCATTTAGTATACTAACAATTTGCTCTAGTGAATTTGTAGACAATTTTTATAGGCTATTCACCCCTCTCTAGCCACTTAGGACCTTTCACTTACCCGTGCTGTCTTCTTCAACATCGGGGAGGAACACATGGCACGGCATTGAGAGATCAGTAGGCTCAAAAGGTTTCCTGGCAATAGCAAGGCACCCTCCGCCCTCTAGGATTTCCCATAGATATTCTAACGTGGAAGTCTCCCGCACGCCTACCATCAACAAGCCTAGTCATCGTGTCACCGGTGACCCGAGCCACCGATGATGGTATTGTTCTTCCCTATCTCTTTGCAACTTCCTCTAACACCCAAGATGAATGGCCACCAACAGGCCACTGTAGAACCCGATCTTGAAAGCCTTCTCCCAGCAACGGTGAAGGCACCGAAGTACGTCATGAACCATGGTGGACAAAAGGAGTTGCCACTCTCTCACTTAGTCTAATGCTATGGGATTTGGAGGGAGGAGAGGGGAAGGGCGAGAGACTTAGTGCACCCAAACCTGGCTTAAATAGGCCAACCTTGAAGATGCACCTAGACTCAGTGCAGTTAAGATGCATGATTTAGGGAGCACGCATTAGGGAAGATGAGGTATACGATGGTTCCAAGCATAAATAAGTTGTGGTGATGGTGTTGGAAGTTGGGACATTCAACACTCACACACTTAAATATGCCAACCTTGAAGATGAACCCAGACTCAGTGTAGTTAAGATGCGTGATCTGGGGAGCACGTATGAGGGAAGACGAGGTATACGATGGTTCCCAATGTAATAAGTGGTGGGGACAGTGTTGGAAGTTGGGACGACATTCAACACTCACGCATGCTTCCCTGAGTTTTGGGCTTCCTATTGTTGATACATCTCAATGACTAGTGGAGGAATTCCACAAGTGCACAGAACTATCACGTAGCACTTCGCTCGGTGAGTACCGATTGCTGAATTTATATTTTTCCCATAGGAAGGCAGAAGGCAAGAACTTATATTTATAGTTAGGATTGCTAAATGAAATCCTATGGGTATCCTAGGTAGGTGAACGATAATGGTGGGTTATGTGTAAACTACCTAAAACAAACTACTAAATAAGCTACACTAGAGATAGCTAGGTGGGAGAGCGAGCGATATATCTTTCATGGGGTGAGTGGTTGACATTATGTAAGTGTGGTGCTTATACATTGTTTACCTGTGGATACACCCTATATTCTCGGCCATGTGGTAGATCACGGATGTGACACTCACATTGAGTCCTTTGTAGTCCACTCCCCGAATATAGGTCAACAAGTAGGATCTAGTTATGAAGGAAGACATGCTCTGTTCTTAATCTTCCTTAGTAATATTTGTTGGTGGTGCTTAACTCATATTTCTACCACCAACATTTAAACAAAACAAATATGAATACCAAAACTTAGAATTAGGGCTTACAACTCACATTTTCCATGAGTTTTGGTGTATACATGTTTTGTAGGCACAAGTATGAATACACAAAAATGCACAATCAAGAAGGCGCATTCAAGCAAAACATATGCAAAAGCCCATTCATACTCCACATCAGGATAGAACACCAGCACAGCAGAGGCCCAGGCCTAGCCAGGAGCCACACACCGAAGGCAGTGGCTAGGCGTGCAGCCTAGGGTGTGGCCGCACCGACCCCAGCTCCACCTAGCCCCACATTTCTCTAGCGGTACAATTAATGCTCCAGGAGGTGGTTGCATGCGGTGTTTCATAAAATACCTAAGCAAACTAACCATCCTCAAGCTATAAAAAGGAGGGCCCCCCTCTTCACATGAATCAATCATCAACACACAAGAGAGCAAGAGAGAAGAAGTGCTTCATTCCTACCTAGGCTTTAGCTAGAATTAGAATGGGGAGTGAGTGAGTTACGAGTTGGAGGAGTACCTAGAGTGTCGGCTACCTCTACTTCTTGTACTTGGTGACCCTAGTACATCGAGTAGACAGAGTGCTGGGGTTCTCGGTTCCCTCTACATTTGTACCTCAATGAACCAAGTACTACTTGGAGTATAAGGTTCATGTTTATCTTTAGTGTTGAGTTCTTAAGAAAAGTTATCTTTGATCACTATATTCTTGCGGGTTCATCCTTCGTTCTCGTGACTGGATACTCTAGTAAAAGGGCCCTGATAAAGACTGAATAACCCTTACATGCACATTAGAGTAGTAGTCGATAGCATAGACAGTGGTGTCTAGGCCAGAGGCTACCTTTGTTTGCCTCATTCCCTATCGTTAAGGGATAGGCGGCAGGTGGTGACAACCCTGTCCGTCCCTTGTAATCCCCCACGCTCGAGTTCGGCATAGAGCTGAAAGCCAGAGGTACTTAGTAGACCTAGTATAAGTCGGTGCCCGAAGTAAGTCTATAGTGGCAAGGCTATCTTAACTTAGCACATCTATCCTTAGAAAAACCTCACTACGCGAGCTATCCTTATCCTTGTTATCTTGGGTGAACTAGGTAAGAGACTTTACACATCCGTTCCTTTGGAAAACTACGATACCCTGAATACTTTCGGGTGAAGTGCTACGACGATATATCCGTGCGCTTGCAGATTCTTTCACTTAAGCTAAGAAATACAAACAAGCATTTCTGGCGTTGTTGCCAAAGAACATTGTCATAATTCTCTCTGAACCTAGTTCTCCTGTGTATCCTTTTGTTTTTTCTTTTCTTTTCTTTTTATTCTATTCCAATGGAGTACAAAACAATTCATCAACTTTCTACTCCTAAGGACGAGTTCTTAGAGCCACCACAATCCTCGAAGCCAATCATAGCTTCTAGCTATGACCTCCGCCCTAGCTCTATAGCCATGGTTCAGGGAACAAACCTTCTCGGGGTTAGATCACAAAAACCCATATCATCAACTATGGGAATTTGAGCAGCTCTAGTGCATGTCTAACCATTTTGGGCATGTCACATGGAACACTTTCGGTGGAAGTTGTTCCCCTTCTCTCTTGATGAGAGGGCGAAAACAATGATACACCCACAACATAGGGAAGGTAAAAGGAGATTGGGAAGAATTGAGGAACATATTCTGTCTTGGGTTCTTCCCTATATCTCGAATCGCTTCCCTATGACAAGAGATTCTCAATTTTCAACAAAAAGAGAAGGAAACCATAGGTGCAGCTTGGGTCAGATTTTCACTCCTAGCACACTCTGACCTAGACTTGTCTATACCAAACCATGTGTTGTTACAACATTTTTGGTTAGGTCTTAGTAAGGAATCTGCCCTATATCTTGATATCGATGCCCGAGGTTTGTTCAACCATAAAACCATAGCGGAAGGAGAAGCGTTACTAGACCGTATTTTAGAGAACACTCCTCCTCTAGAACCACTCCATATAGAGCCCGACTTAGGCCATGAGGAAGTCTCTTCAGCCAAGGTCAAACTCATAACTCCCATTCAGAGACCCTCACCCAAACCGAAAAGTCCAGAGGAAGGTTTCCAACCTTCAGAACTTCCATATTTCGAGGACGAATTTCATGAAGATTTTGGAAATATTTTGAAATACTCATACCAAAAGAGATCACCAGTTCTTGTCACTCCCCTTGACCCTCTATACAAAGAATTCCTTTAGGAACCCATTAGGGAGTTGACTGCCATCATGAGCAGCGAATGCATAGAAGAAGCGGAGCTCTCTTCTGAAGAAATTCAGATTTGCACACCTTCTTTATCAATTCAATGCAATATTCGTGATGATTTGGTGGATGTGCTATATAATCCAACTGTTGGAGCAAATATCATGTTCGCATCCTTTGCGTCTGCCTACTTTGGCAATGAACCTCTTGCTCCAATAAACAAATCTCTTAGAGTTGCCCCACGTTTCAGCCTGAAGGGACGTGAAATTCTACATAGTGCAACATTACATCATGGTGATGTCGTTATGGCCCTTGATTTCCACATCTTTGACATTCAGGGTTTCGACATCATGATAGGGCATCCCCTAGAAAAACTCCTTGTTTAGCAACCAACATCAGGGGACCTAGACATAAAGCTAGGGAGAGACATTTTTTCCATTCCTATCACTCGAGCCAAAAACTCGGTGATAGAATCTCTCCCCTATCCACAACTACCCAAGGAGGTCATGTCCATTTTACCCTTTGAATCTCTCAAGTCGGCCTTAGAGCAAGATGCCAAACTCTTCATCGAAGAGGAGGACGACTTAGGTGAGACCTTAAGTCTTCCAAAGGAGGAAGTACCGGCATGACCTCCGGTTGAACTTAAACCCCTACCTGTTGGTCTATGTTATGCTTTTGTTAATGGTGACACCAAAACTCATGTAATCATAAGTGACAAGCTTACTGATGAGGAGACAACCAAACGCATCGCCATTCTTGAGAAATATAGGTCTGTTTTTGGGTATTCCCTTCAGGATCTAAGGGGATAAGTCAAACACTTCGCACCCATCGCATTCCAATCGATCCCTCTAGCACACCGTCTAGAGAACCTCAACGAAGGTTGAGTAATGCGATGAGGGAAATCATGAAGAAGGAAGTCCTCAAACTTCTTCATGCCAGGATTATTTATCCCATACCACATAGTGATTGGGTTAGTCCCTGTCCAGGTGGTACCAAAGAAAGGAGGAATGACTGTCGTTGAAAATAGTAAAAATGAGTTGATCCCACAACGAACCATCACGGGGTGGAGGATGTGTATAGATTACCAAAAACTCAACTTGGCTACAAAGAAAGATCACTTGAAATGTTAGAACAGTTGGCGAAGCACTCTTTCTTCTATTTCCTTGATGGGTATTCGGGCTATCATCAGATTCCCATCCACCCCGATGATCAAAGCAAGACCACATTCAGTTGCCCGTATGGAATGTATGCGTATAGAAGAATGTCGGTTGGGTTGTGCAAAGCACCCGCTTCATTCCAGCAGTGCATGATGTCTATTTTCTTAGACACGATTGAAGAGATCATGGAAGTCTTCATGGATGATTTTTCGGTCTATGGGAAAACTTTCGATCCTTGTCTTGAGAATTAAGACAAAGTCTTGCAACGATGCCAAGAAAAGGACCCAGTACTTAATTGGGAAAAGTGTCATTTCATGGTCTGAAAAGGCATCGTCCTTGGGCACCTTGTGTCTGAAGGGGGATCGAGGTAGACAAAACCAAGATTGAGGTTATCGAGCAACTACCACCCCCTTGTGAACGTGAAATGAATCCATAACTTCTTGGGTCATGCGGGGTTCTATAGACATTTTATCAAAAACTTCACGCACACCTCTAGACCCCTCATGAACCTACTAGCTAAGGATGTGCCTTTCGAGTTCACCAATGAGTGCTTAAATGCTTTCCATACCCTCAAGAAAGCACTCATCTCAGCACCAATCATCCAACCTCCTGATTGGTCGCTGCCGTTCGAGATCATGTGTGATGCTAGTGACTATGCTATTGGGGTGGTCCATGGTCAAACCAACGATAAGAAGCATGACACAATCGCGTACGCTAGCAAAACACTATATGGAGCACAACTTAACTATGCCACCACCAAAAAAGAGCTGCTAGCAGTTGCTTTTGCTATGTATAAGTTTAGGTCTTACTTAGTAGGAGCAAAGTTATCGTTTACATTGATCATGCTGCTGTTGACACCAAAATTTGGTAAGCTACCCCTAGAACGGGAGGAATCGGCCAATGGAGTCAAAGTCAAGAAAATCTCCTAATTGAGATATATTTACGAGCCAGCCGAGGAGATGACCTCCGACGTGAAGAAAAGAAAAAAGCAAGGAAGGCCACAAGAGGGGATTTGTTTTGAAGCTTTCGTCGTCTTGAATCACGATTAAGGAATATTAAAATATTTGCTAGAAGACAAGTTGGACACACATGCATGCAAGATGTTCGGGTTCCCTTGATTAACGCGACGCGAGGCAGGTTCAAGAAGAGCTGAACGACACAGGCGTGCATCACGTGAATATGAGAGAATATCAAGAGGTGCCAGCAAGATTAAAACCAAGGAGATATACATGTATACATGATCAGTAGACTTCCATGTTTGGCCATTATGGGTACTCATGCAAGTATGGCCAATTAATATATTTGGCCACATCTGTTCGGTTTAGTTAATATATGGGAAGATTCACGTAACAAAAAGGAAGACAATCAGGATTGAATAATTCCGTTGGACTACAGAAGAGTCTTGGCCGCTCGGATGTGCGCATGGAGAACTATGCAAGATATACCTCATATATGTACAAGAAAAGGAAAGGAAAATACTATTTTTAAGGATCAAGGATAGGTATCATGCATGTACGTACATATCCGTGGCAGGCTAAGTTGTATATTCGTATATGTGCTCAGCAAAGTAATGTATACTACATCTTTTGCTGGTTGAACCGAACAAGACAAGGGCACGTATCGAGCAAATTCAAAAGCAAGGATTCTACAGAAGGGGAAGCTAGAGTCCGCATAATTTAATATTTCCTTTTAGATATTTTCTTTTGACGCAAGTTTTGTACGTCCATAGCCCAGGGTATAAATATAAGCCCCTCGACCAATATATTGAACACACAATCAATCAAATACAAGTTCCTTACTTTTTCGGCTTTGGCCACCCCTTAGGAGTAGGAGTAGAGTAGATCTCGGTGAGTTCTTCAGTGAGCAGGGCTGCATCGGTCCAGCCGACCTCTGGCTTGTCTATAAGTACCGTCATGGCTTATACTTCTGTTCAGTACGGATGTGGCAGAACCTCCTGATAAATCGGGCCCACGTGCATCTATCGTTGTCTCAACAGACCTTTGATAGCATACACGAGTTCCCAACAACTTAACAGGTCTGTCGAGTGTCCTTGGGAAACCCGAATCATCCATGATTCTTTTTCGAACAGGATCCCAATCACAGACATTGTAGATTACAACAGTTTATTCAAATATATACATCAGAGTAAAAGATAGCGGAAGTCTTAAGATAACATAGTTTACAAATCAGTTGTTTTCAAACTTACAATACCATAAGTGTCATACAACCATAGTAGCGGGATAATATTACATTAACATTATTTATCATACAAACTAGTACCTTGTCCAGAGGCCATTCATTATTCCTCATCGTCATTGACTTCGAACACAGACATGCAGCAGGGACCAAAACAAGCCTGCGCATGCGACTCACCTGCAACAAGGGTTAACAAACCCTGAGTACAAAAGTACTCAACAAGACTGACCCGACGTAAAAGGGGTGAAGGACTTTAGAGATGCAGGTGTTGGGTCAAGGTAAGGATGTAGCAAGATTAAAAAGGCCTTTGCCAAAAGCTTACTATTCTTGATTCTATTGTCAAGTTTTACCCCTAAGTACTTTAGTTCATTATCTCAAACTAAGTGTTCATATCACATATTCCAAACCTTCTCATTCCATTCCCTTTTCTCATGTTTTAGTAATTTACCAGTCCTGCATTGCTTCTATAATGAATCGAGTCTCCATATCCGTGGATCACCGACAATTCGAATTGATTCAAGTCCTAGCTGGGGATTCCTTATCATACGACATATGTAGAACTTAATCTTGCATATATCAACCTCGCTACCGGATCCTCCTATACTAAGCCGTCTCCATGCCACCCGAGAGCACAAGCACACCTCAAATCCGGCCACATTCCAGCCTACGAGGGTACACTGCTACTCCCGCCATCTCTCCACTCCTAGTGCGTGGGCATTCGTCTTATTATCGGATTAGCCGAAGTAGGCTTATCGGAGTATGTGACCAGTACTACAAAGTGTCTCGTTCAGAAGATCCATAATGAGTGGCCTTTAAGTGACATAGTCGGCAACATTACCCAATATTCAAGATAAGTCACCCGATCAGTCTCTAGTTCATTCTACCTTCTTTCTTTGGCCATGATGCCATCTTTGAATTGTATCGAAACTTTTACTTTGAAAGCCTATCACAAAGCATACTAAGCATTCTACGCCTTTGTAAAAGAAAACATCTTCAAGGATGGTAAACAATTAACAAGGTAAGTAATGCATCAAGTAGGTAACATTTAAATTAATCAACTTAATACAATAAGTAACATAGGTGATAAACTTTTCAAAGTAAACAAGGTAATGGTTTAATGCATAAACCGGGGCTTGCCTTCTGTTGACGATCTCGGGTTCCGGATCCGTACCACAAATATCAAATCCCGAGGCAACCAGGGATCCTTCAACAACTTGCTCAACTAGGATCGGTTCACTCTTGGAATTCTACATGAAATGATAACATATGCTTCAACATGATGATAATGTAAACATGATGCTTTCATGGTACATGAAATATAACAACACCTCGAATACAACTGTCTTTCACGGTACAGTTGCAAGCCAACAAAACCAACTTACAATTCTAACATCAAGGACCACACATGTGACTTGACCAAACTGATCTTGAAACCCTACTGGTCACAAAACATGACCAAAACAAGATCAAACCCTAAACTAACACTTAGGGTTTGCTTCCATCCATTTTTGAATTAATTTGGAAATAAGCCCAAAAATGAACTTGTTCCAAATGACTGTCAAAATTTTATGTAAGCTTCCTCATGACAAATTAGTGTACCAAAATAAATTTCATAATTTTTGGAGTTATACAGTGGCCTACAAAAATCATGGAAATTACATTTATTATTAATTGACTGAATTTTTGAATATTAAATATTTATTCAAATTTCAAGATTCATATTTTTAAACCATACTAGAACATGTATAGAAGCTACACACAAATTTTTAAGAATTTTAGAGCTATAATTATTTTCTTATAAATTTATAAAGTTACTGCACTATTCAAAAAACAGAAATAACAAAATCTCACTATTCTCTCTCTCTCTCACTGACAGCCGGCCCCGCATGTCATCCCTAACCTCCGGCTTTGACAGCTGGCAACGACGGCGCTAACTCGCCTGACTGGTGAGCCCAACGACGACAGGCCAAAGTACCAAAACGTTCACAAGAACTAGGTGCATCGATCTATGGCATTTCAGAGGTTGATTACGACACGGAACAAGGCTGACGCCAGCCATGGCGAACGCAGTGGCACGGCAGCGTTACGCCGGTGAAATAAGGCCGGTAACGGTGAAACAAAGAGTTTAGGAAGCATCAGTAGCTCACCCTGAATGTGTTGAAGCAACGAGCGAGACCGGAGAAGCTATGGTGATGCGTTTCGACGGTGACAGTGACCACAGTGGAGCGGACCTCATCGACGACGGCATTCCGGCGACTGCAGTGGGCAAAACAACCAAACAAGAGTAGATTAAGCACTACAGCATCAAGACAAAGCTGTAGAGACAACAAGCAAGGGCAATAGC
This sequence comes from Miscanthus floridulus, assembly GCF_019320115.1. Taxonomy (NCBI): domain Eukaryota; kingdom Viridiplantae; phylum Streptophyta; class Magnoliopsida; order Poales; family Poaceae; genus Miscanthus; species Miscanthus floridulus. The sequence continues at coordinate 37,927,457 of NC_089592.1, read as the reverse complement.
TCACTGGATGATGCTGGCCACGGTGAATCGGACTTTCGGTCGAGGTCGCCGGCCATGAGGAAGAAGAGTCGCTAGCGGCGGTTCCCGGTGAAATCAAGTGGTAACAATAGGTCGGTTGGAGGTGCAAGGAGCAGGCAAAACTGGGACACTGCTTTTCCGAGGCTATCTTGCACTGAGGAGGCAAGGGGAGCTCGCCGGAGTTGAGGCGGCGGCGTCGGGAAAACAGAGGGAAGGAAGAAAAGCAAACGACGACGTCTGGGCTTTATAGCGCAGCTAGGAGCGCGCGGAAACGACACGCAGCGTGCACCCCGTGCCAGCGCGAAGCTGAGGACGGCCACAGGCACGCCTAGAAGGCTAGAAAAAGGACGCCAGCGGTGGGGTGGTGGCGCCCTGTTGCCAACTTGATTTTTTTGAAATATTTACAGAATTGCCACTGCGTTTATTTTGCAAATTACTCACAATTTTTCTAAAGAAGTTGAAAATCTCCAAAAATGAAAGTTGCTCAACTTTTCAAACTCTACAACTTTTCTTTAATGAACATTTTCAAATTCGACCTCCATTTTGAAATTTGAATTTGAGGTGCATTTGAGTATTTGAATCATTTCAATATTACTCCAAATTTTATATGTAAACTTGAAAAACTTTGAATACCAAAGTTGATCCTTATAAAATAAGCTTCAAATTTTCTTTTTGTCACAACCCCAAATTCCAAATGGATTTTGAATTAGAAAAAAGGGGCAAAAAGGACCTTTATGATTTGAATTTGAATTCAAATTTGATTTGTTTACCTTTTTACTTTAACTTTGATTTTTGACCAGTAACATGGCCCATTAGGGTTATTTGAGTCAAATGACACATGGCCTCACATGATCACATGAAATTTGACCTTTGTGGTCATGATCTTTATTTAGAGTTTTGAATCACATCACATAAAATAACAACATTATGAAATAAAGCTTATTTAGTGAATGCATTCAAAATTTTCTACATTATGAATGCTTTGCAATGCATATGATAACATGTCAAGTTTTAGTGCTAGGTCAAAACACCAGAGGTGTTACAACCCTTCCCCCTTAAAGAAATCTCGTCCCGAGATTTAAAACCTAAGGCTAAGTAATGGAAAAGGAAATGTGTCAAACTAACACATCATAACTTTATTCAAAAAGCTAGTGAGGGGTTTTTTTCCATCCTTTTAACAAAAGAAACAAGTTACAATATAGACAAGGTATTGCAACTAGATTGAAGTGAAGAAGTCAGGAAAATTTTCTTCTAAGTAATCCTCAAACTCCCAAGTAGCTTCATCATCAGTGTGTTGATTCCATTGTACTTTATAGAACTTGATTATACGTCTTCGAGTAACTCAATCTTTCTGATCTAAGACTCTAATGGGGTACTCGGCATAAGTCAAATCAGGTTCTAGTTCTACATCACCTAAATCTATCTCTTGGTCAGGTACTTGAAGACACTTCTTTAACTAGGATACATGGAAGATATCATGCACAGCTGACATGTGATCTGGTAGCTTGATGTGATAGGCGACCGGTCCACAGCTGTTGTTGGATTTGAAAAGGACCGACATAACGGGGCAGCCAACTTTCCCCGAATCCTAAATCGATGAACTCCTTTCATCGGCGATACCTTGAGGTAGACATGATCTCCCACTTTGAATTCTAATGGTCAGTCTTCTCTTATCAGCATAGCTTTTCTGTCGGGATTGAGCTACCTTCATATTGGCTTGTATGAGTTTAACTTTCTCTTCAGCATCCTTGACCACATCTGGTCCAAAGAACCAACGTTCTCCAGTTTCTGACCAATTTAAAGGTGTCTAACATCTACGGCCATACAATGCTTCGAATGGTGCCATTTTAATGCTCTCTTGATGGCTATTGTTATATGAGAATTCAGCTAAGGGAAGGCATTCATCCCATTTAGCACCATAGGAAAGGACACATGCTCTTAACATATCTTCAAGAATTTGATTTACCCTCTCAGTCTGTCCATCTATTTGCGGATGATAAGTAGAACTACAGATAAGTTTAGTTCCCAAATACTCATGTAGACTTTTCCAAAACTTGGATACGAACAATGACCCTCTGTTAGAGACAATGGTCTTGGGTGCCCCATGCAGACTGAAGATTCTATCAAGATAAAGCTTTGCATATTGTTCCGCTCGATATTTATCTTGGCTAGTAAGAAATGAGCTATCTTAGTTAGGCGATCAACAATAACCCATATTGAATTGTAGCCTACAGATGTCCTGGGCAATCCCACGATGAAGTCCATACAGATATCTTCCCACTTCCAAGATGGAACTGGCAAAGAATGTAATGGACCTACAGTCTTCATGTGAACCGCTTTGACTCTCTGACAAATATCACATTTGGCCACATATTGAGCTATTTCTATTTTCATTTTGGTTCACCAATATCTCTTTCTCAGATCATGATACATTTTGTTGCTACCTAGATGAATGGAGTATCTTGTAGAATGAGCTTCATCAAGAATCTACTTTCAGTAGCTCCATGGTCATGGTGATACCCCTTTGCATTTCTGCCAGCTTCTCTTGATCTTTAGCATGAGCTCAACGAAGAGTGTTGAGCTCCTTGGTAAGGTTCTTGATGTTGGCGGGATTGCTTGAAGATCCTTCATCTCCTAGGGTCTTGGAACTTCCTTCACCAAGCTCATGGTTTCGCGGTGCCAACTGGTGACGAGGGACTCCATGAGGTCCGGTGGACTTGAGTGCGGTTATCTTGGTCTTTGCCATAGCCTGTAGAAGTTAGGGTAGGACTATAAGAATAGCTTGAGGATAATGGAGGTTAGCAAGAATGGGATTGACATTACTTACCCAACCACTATTAAGGGGAATTATTATGCAAGGTGTTCAAGCATGATGCATGAATCGATCTTATGGATCTAGGTACAAAAGATTTATATAATCAAAAGTACTAGATTTTTAATACATAGGACAAACCTAATCATATTATCCACCACGAACTTTCAAATAAGATAGGTTTGACGCTAGATCAAAGGTAAGAAGAAAGAAATTTGAACTTCAAAATATCAAGTTTACTTTCTTTGATCCAAATTAATTTGAAGGTTTTCCAAAGTAACCTATAATGATCTTAGATAGGAACTACTCTGATACTAGCTGTGGCATAACCACCTGAGAAATTGGGCCCATGTGCATCTATCGTTGTCTCAACAGACCTTTGATAGCAGTACACTGAGTTCCCAACAACTTAATAGGTCTGTCAGGGTGTCCTCGGGAAACCCGAATCATCCACGATTCTTTTTCGAACAGGATCCCAATCACAGACATTGCAGATTACAATAGTTTATTCAAATATATACATCAGAGTAAAAGATAGCAGAAGTCTTAAGATAACATAGTTTATAAACTAGTTGTTTTCAAACTTACAATACCATAAGTGTCATACAACCATAGTAGCAGGATAATATTACATTAACATTATTTATCATACAAACTAGTGCCTTGTCTAGAGGCCATTCATCATTCCTCATCGTCATTGACTTTGAACACAGACATGTAGCAGGGACCAAAACAAGCCTGCGCATGCGACTCACCTGCAACAAGGGTTAACAAACCCTGAGTACAAAAGTACTTAACAAGACTGACCTGACAGTAAAAGGGGGTGAAGGACTTTAGAGATGCAGATGTTGGGTCAAGGTAAGGATGTAGCAAGATTAAAAAGTTCTTTGTCAAAAGCTTACTATTCTTGATTCTATTGTCAAGTTTTACCCCTAAGTACTTTAGTTCATTATCTCAAACTAAGTGTTCATATCCCATATTCCAAACCTTCTCATTCCATTCCCTTTTCTCATGTTTTAGTAATTCACCAGTCCTACATTGCTTCTGTAATGAATCGAGTCTCCATATCCGTGGAGCACCGGCAATTCGAATTGATTCAAGTCCTAGCTGGGGATTCCTTATCACACAACATATGTAGAACTTAATCTTGCATATATCAACCTCGCTACCAGATCCTCCTATACTAAGCCGTCTCCATGCCACCCGAGAGCACAACACACCTCAAATCCGGCCACATTCCAGCCACAAGGGTACACGCTACTCCCGCCATCTCTCCACTCCCAGTGCGTGGGCATTCGTTTTATTATCGGATTAGCTGAAGTAGGCTTACCGGAGTATGTGACCAGTACTACAAAGTGTCTCATTCAGAAGATCCACAATGAGTGGCCTTTAAGTGACATAGTCGGCAACATTACCCAATATTCAAGATAAGTCACCCAACCAGTCTCTCGTTCATTCTACCTTCTTTCTTTCTTTGGCCAGGATGCCATCTTTCATTGTATCGAAACTTTTACTTTGAAAGCCTACCATAAAGCATACTAAGCATTCTACGCCTTTGTAAAAGAAAACATCTTCAAGGATGGTAAACAATTAACAAGGTAAGTAATGCATCGAGTAGGTAACATTTGAATTAATCAACTTAATGCAATAAGTAACATAGGTGATAAACTTTTCAAAGTAAACAAGGTAATGGTTTAATGCATAAATCGGGGCTTGCCTTCGTTGATGATCTCAGGGTTCCAGGATCAGTACCACAAATATCGAATCCCGAGGCAACTAGGGGATCCTTCAACAACTTGCTCAACTAGGATCGGTTCACTCTCGGATTCTACACAAAATGATAACATATGCTTCAATATGATGATAATGTAAATATGATGCTTTCATGGTACATGAAATATAACAACACCTCGAATACAACTGTGTTTCACGGTACAGTTGCAAGCCAACAAAACCAACATGCAATTCTACCATCAAGGACCACACATGTGACTTGACCAAACTGATCTTGAAACCCTACTAGTCACAAAACATGACCAAAACAAGATCAAACCCTAAACTAACACTTAGGGTTGGCTTCCATCCATTTTTGAATTAATTTGGAAATAAGCCCAAAAATGAACTTGTTCCAAATGACCTCAAAATTTTATGTAAGCTTCCTCATGACAAATTAGTGTACCAAAATAAATTTCATAATTTTTGGAGTTACACAGTGGCCTACAAAAATCATGGAAATTACATTGATTAATTAATTGACTGAATTTTTGAACATTAAAAATTTATTCCAATTTCAAGTTTCATATTTTTAAACCATACTAGAACATGTATAGACGCTACACACAAATTTTCAGAATATTTGGAGCTATAATTATTTTCTTATAAATTTCTAAAGTTACTGCACTATTAAAAAAACAGAAATAACAAAATCTCACTATTCTCTCTCTCTCACTGACAGCCAGCCCCACATGTCATCCGTAACCTCCGGCTTTGACCGCGGCAACGACGGCGCTGACCGGCGCTAATTCGCCGATGGTGAGCCCAACGACGACGGCCAAAGTACCAAAACGTTCACAAGAACTAGGCGCATCGATCTATGGCATTTCGGAGGTTGATTACGACACGGAACAAGGCTGACGTTGGCCATGGCGAACAGCAGTGGCACGGCAGCGTTACGCCAGCGAAACAAGGCCGGTAACGGTGAAACAAAGAGTTCAGGAAGCATCAGTGGCTCACCCTGAATGTGTTGAAGCAACGAGCGAGACCGAAGAAGCTATGGTGACGCGTTTCGACGGTGACAGTGACCACGGCAGAGCGGACCTCGTCGACGACGGCGTTCCGGCGACTGTAGTGGGCAAAACAACCAAGCAAGAGTAGATTAAGCACTACAGCATCCAGACGAAGCTGTAGAGACAACAAGCAAGGGCAACAGCTCACCGGATGATGCTGGCCACGGTGAATCAGGAGTTTCGGTCGAGGTCGCCGGCCGCGAGGAAGAAGAGTCGCTAGCGGCGGTTCCCGGTGAAATCAAGTGGTAACAACAGGTCGGTTGGAGGCACAAGGAGCAGGCGAAACTGAGACACTGCTTTTCCGGGGCTATCTTGCGCTGAGGAGGCGAGGGGAGCTCAGCCGGAGTTGAGGCGACGACGTCGGGAAAACAGAGGGAAGGAAGAAAAGCAAACGACGACGTCTGGGCTTTATAGCGCAGCCAGGAGCGCGCGGGAACGACACGCAGCGTGCACCCCGTGCCAGCGTGAAGCCGAGGGCATCCACGGGCGCTGCTTGGAAGACCAGAGAAAGGACGCCGGTGGTGGGGCGGTGGCGCCCTGTTGCCAACTTGATTTTTTTGAAATATTTATAGAATTGCCACTATGTTTATTTTGCAAACTACTCATAATTTTTCTAAAGAAGTTGAAAATCTCCAAAAATGAAAGTTGCTCAACTTTTCAAACTCTACAACTTTTCTTTAATGAACATTTTCAAATTCTACCTCCATTTTGAAATTTGAATTTGAGGTGCATTTGTTTATTTGAATCATTTCAATATTACTCCAAATTTTATATGTAAACTTGAAAAACTTTGAATACCAAAGTTGATCCTTATAAAATAAGCTTCAACTTTGCTTTTTGTCACAACCCCAAATTCCTAAATGGATTTTGAATTAGAAAAAAGGGGCAAAAAGGACCTTTATGATTTGAATTTGAATTCAAATTTGATTTGTTTACCTTTTTACTTTAACTTTGATTTTTGACCAGTAACATGGCCCATTAGGGTTATTTGAGTCAAATGACACATGGCCTCACATGATCACATGAAATTTGACCCTTGTGGTCATGATCTTTATTTAGAGTTTTGAATCACATCACATAAAATAACAACATTATGAAATAAAGCTTATTTAGTGAATACATTCAAAATTTTCTACTTTATGAATGCTTTGCAATGCATATGATGATATGTCAAGTTTTAGTGCTTAGGTCAAAACACCAGAGGTGTTACAACGGCTGCATCGATCCAGTCGACCTCCACTGCGACTCTGGTATAAGCTAGTTATCGACTCTTGTTTAGTTCAAGTACGGACTGCATTGATCCGGTCGACCTCCACATCTCGAACTAGATTAAGGTAAAGTTATCGGCTCTATCTAAGGGTGGCGTCCTTTGGATAGATTCATTAAGTTACCGATGTTGCTTATTGCTTTCATTGTTTATTTAATTACAGCAATATCACTTCTTGCCCGATTGGGATTGATCTAGATTGGCCTTATATCCTATTTAACCCATCGTTTGTTAATCTAAACTGAATCTAATCTGTACCTTGAATGATGAGTTATGTTTTATCTATTGTTTTATGTCAATCTTGATCAGTACATAGTGTGCGGTTAAGGCATGTCTGATCTTGAATAGATCTATTGGCTAACGAAAACCGTTCCATGCCTATTATCACAGGCCTGTGTGATTCTACCTCATACCCCACTGTTAGCACCGTGGAGTGGGGATCGTTACTTGGTAGATCTGTTCCTGATAGGGCACGACCTTAACTATGCGCTATGCCTTGAATCGGCTGTTTTAGCCGATATCAAGTGCTTTCACATATGCAGTTCATGTCACGAGACCGTTGAAGTAGAGATAGGTTGAAAGATGCGTTAGCCCCATGATCTTATTATTGTATTATGGCCTGCATGATTCTGCCTCGTGTCCCTACTAATATTAGTAATAAGTTAGGGTCAGTCGAATTTATCGCTGTTTCTACGGCCTGCATAATTCTGTCTCATGCCCCACTGATCATAACGATAGATGAGATTTAATATGTTCATTAGATTTATCTCTATTAAATGGTTAAATGATGATGAGTTGCTTCTTTTATATAAAAAGAGATTCGGTTGCTTGCAGTCATTGGCTTAGCATAAACTGATTATTGTTGACATCCTATGGCCATTGATTAATATTTTTCTAAATAACGAGATTCATCTAGAACGATAACCAATCTTCCTTCCATAATTCCATAAACTTTAACTGATTTATTCTTATGTGTATACTGGAATCGACTATTTAGTTGATCTCCTTCCACATCGGCTCTCAGAGCCACACATTCGGGACTGTCTGGCAACACCAGGCATGTTCCGTCTTAAATTACTTGATTAGCTTTCTCTCCTTATCAATTGCAGGGACAAATTGACTAGGCACGTCTCGGGAGGAGTACGCAGGATCGATCATCCCTGTGTTGAAGCCAGACGGATCTACAGCTCCATCGAGCAGACCCTTTCAGCTTGCTCGTGTGCCCTCAGCATGGCACGAAATTTTATGCCGACACACGTTCTGGCATGCCTGGTGGGACCACATCGTTTGATCAGAAGTCAACTAAATTAATCAATTCAATTTATTGTTTGAGCTGAGCTTACGGAACTATTATGAGAACATCATCCATATTGCCAAGATTTGCCATCACATGAACCTTGCAAGCCAATCTTGCTGTATGTGTCATCTACATAGGGCTGATTGTGGCATGAGTCAACACATTGACACTCTAGATGATAAGCTCAAGAAGACCAAAAGCTGCTATGCCTGCACCCCACCGCTCAAGGAATTATTGTACTATTCAGCTAAAACATACGGAGATAGATGGATGAATGATCAAGCCGCATCACATAGATGGGCACCAAGCACTCAGCTCGGAAGAAATTGTCCAATGAAATATTGAGCTGACAAGATTTATTATTATCAAAATCTTTGTTGAGGAACAAGAGGCCAATACTACTACTGATTCAGCCATCCACCAAGATGCTTTATTAGCCCTGATGAGCTGATTGCACCAGAAAAGACTGCTACTGCTGACGTTGGTGTTGAGACGAGAAGCAATGAAGAGTAGCAACCAAGCATACGTATGTATCAAGAACTCAAGATTTTGTGCACCGGGGCCAAGGAAAGCAAGCATGATATTTTTCAGCGGAGGACCCCACATCTATGGACTTCATTTGAAGAACTATTGTTATATCAAAACAACCGGTAGATATGGGATGGTTCCAAATTTGCGAGGACATATGCTTTCCTTTGTTCGTCCATATCAGCGTAAATCTACAGAGATAGCTTCATGTTGATCATGGCGAGACAGTTTTCTAGCGGTCGAAATTGATCAGAGTTCTTCAATCGGTTTTTGCTATCGGCTACAATCATTGGCTGTTGCTATCGGGTAAATTTAAAAATCTGTTGCCATCGGTAATGACCATTAGGCCGATTTGCATCCGCTCTTCTCGCCGTCTGTACTGATGCCTGCTGCCATCATGTTCTCCTGGCTATGTGATTCTGTTGGTGTTTGTCCACATGCGTGACTGTATAGGAAATCAAAGGGTGACTTGCCACTAGTGATGAAAACGGTACGGATATTTTTCGATCGTATTCGTGAGATCTGTCCGTATCCGAGTCCGGATATCCAACATCCGATACCGTATTCCGTATCCGAATACTCAAATCGCATATTTATTATGTCGATATCCAATCGTATCATATCCGACATAGTTGACACTATCCGTATTCGAATCCGAATTCAGGACAGAAATATGAAAACAAATATAATATTGGTGATATCCGTCCGTATCCTGATCCATTTTCATCCCTACTTGCCACCTACCAGGAGAGGCCTGGAATCTTGACACGGAGGAGTCAGTCCAGCTGCAAAACGCTTCACTACTTATCCAAGAAAATATTGGTTATTCTTTGGAATTGGGTTTGACAATATTACGAAGGGACACGCAGTAAAATTCCACCATCTGATGTCAGACTCCTAGGACATGGGTCCATCGGCTATTTAAAAAGAGTAATAAGCCGATGGACGCATCCAAGTCCAAATGTTCCAGAAAATTCATATCACAACAGATGATTATTACAGGTTGATGAATGAGAAAAAATTGGAGGATCTAATTTTCATGGGCTAGATGCATTGAATAATGCTTGGAGTATTATTGTGATAACTGGAGGTATAAGAGTTTGCCACAGGAAAAAGTTCAGAAGAGAAATCGGCTGATGACATAATATCGGACTCCAAATATCTTACAACACGAAGTGCATACGTGTGAAGAATGGAAATTTTGCATTTAGGTAGTCGAGTATTCTTTGCATATGTCCATGCACAGTAGAAAGAAGTGGAGTCCGAACTCAGGTTTACGCAGGTCAGGATTGCATGTTGCTATAAATAGCCGATAAAGACCCATCAATTCACTTGAGATAGAATCGGCTGCTAGTTCAAGACCTTACCTTTCAAGCTGACGGGGTCTGCAGCCGATCAGCAAGAATGTGAAGCCAGTAAGGTATCAGTTTCTAGTACAATGGTAGAATTTCAAAAATAATCAGGTGAAGTTGATGAAGATAGACAGAGCCGATGACCGTCGCCAGTTCAGCTGGAGCCGATGGGACTGTCGAGGTCAGATTAAATTTTCCTCCATGAGTTATTATCATTGGCTGTATGACCAAGTACATTTTTCAATAAGACGAAAAGTCATCATGGGAGGTTGCATCAGAGATACAAGAGAAGTTGACAACCTAACAGCCGATAGGAGCCAGCGGATGAAAATTATTATCAGCACACGGAAAATCGGCTCCTGAGTAGTAAAAGGTGCTTGGAATTTATGTTATGGTAGCCGAGAACAAAGGACAGCTTTTATGGTCGGTGGTCAGTATTAGAAAGCAAACCAAGAGAACAAGGGAATTGTTGTTACCGATGTCTATGCAAGGAGGGACAAGATGGCTGGCTGTATACATGAGTATGTGATGTAAAGAAGCAAGAAAGAAGCCAGCCACGCCATGCATCGGTTTTCAGCTTCACATGATTAATAAATAAAGCGGCAGTTTTTCTTGAGGTCCCGATTGACGCCTGTTTGCTACTTGTGACGCAAGGGTGCTTGTATTTCCAAAGGGTTTCGGCAGCGAGGAAATTTACAAATGAAAATCCAAGTATTTACCTGATGGCTACATGATGAAGGGAGAAGACCTATTTTCCTCATCTACATCGGCTTCACGCCGATGACTCACCTGTCCTTGAGAACTGATGATAGAAGCTCAGCCGCACCATGTCCAACATGTCCACGTCCTTCTCAGAGTGGTGCAGCATCATCGACATCGACCACAGCAGGATGTTCATAGCTGACCGCCGCAATAGCCAAGTTTATCAGCTGATTCCCGGCGTCTACCGCCATGTCCCTCGGACGGCTCAGCATGGAATCCCACGCCGATGTTTTGGACTGCCAATTCACAGTTGACGAAACGAATATTTTCTAGAAGACAAAGTACTGGTTAGAAGACGAGGTTATTTTGCTTGATTACTTCATCGTCGTCACCAAGGACGCCATCGTTATTCAGGAGGTCGAATCACCAGAACAAGGATAAGCTATGGTTACCGATGCTCTATGTCCTAGACACCACCTTCCAATAGATTCAGTTTTCTTCCATCGACAAATCAGCAACACGTCCAAATGAAGGTACGGCCGATCATAGGAAATATCACTAAAAAAATATCCAGACAGGTTTTGGAGGAGGAAAGGCTGGTTCTTATTATACTTCCTACAAATTACAGTCAAGAATATAAGTGGTTTGGCCATAATGAATAGTAGCAAACATGAAAGTGAAGCTGGTGGTTTCGGAAGTACAAAGCAAAGATGATAAATTAAATAGCCTTACTTCTATCATCAGCTGTAAATGCTACCATTTTATCTGTTCATCTATTGGAGCACCCTGGCCGGTAACTTTTCATAGAGAAGAGTCGACTGCCCCCAAGATGATGGACCATTTGCTCCCCAAGAGAACACGACTTGCTAGCGACGACCGACCGGGTGGAGACTGACATGTATGTGTAACGACGCAAGGCTAGCAACAACCACGGCAAGCTGCCACAGAGCAAGGTCAAGGAGCTCGCGGATAACAACGACGACAAGAACGTGATGCTAACGAACAGGGCCAAGGCCATCCTCTTCTACATCAATTATATTTTCTAGTGGAGATGAGTCACTCATCGACTCAGAGTGGAGGAACATGCCTGCAGATACTGAGAGGTACATGCTTTTCTATGATTGGTTCGCATATTCTTTATTCCCTGCTTTTTCTATCACCTGTGAATAATTTATCATAGGGAAAGCATGCCATCTAAGTAGTTGATGAATGAGAAATAGTATGATGAATGGAACCTTGTTTCTTTTTGCAAAGTACTTGGGAAATTTTCTTATAAAAAATTCAAAGTCAATGGCTTGTCTCCTCAATGATATTGAATTTCCTACCTAAGGCCATCTATTAAAAAACCTTCCATATAAGTTGCTTGCTCTGTGTTGAGTTTTGTCAAGTCTTGTTGACTATTGTTGACAGATTTATCATGCTCATAAGATCAAGATCATGTACGCCACTACACTGGGAGTACGCAAAAACATACTTTTTATCCGCCTTAAAATGTTCTGCTCCTACACTGGGAGGAGGCAAAAAAAATATATTTGTTAGGATTTATCAAAATAAATGCTCTAAATTCTTGACGATATTTCTCTCAAAAGTTTGTCACAAAAAGAGGCATGGGTTATACAGAAGTAAACAAAAAAAGGGGGACAAAAGGGTCCTAAGTAAAAAAAAGGAGGAAAAGAAAAAAAGAGATAAAAATAAAGATAGCCCATGTTCTCGCAAAAATATTCCACAGGAGAGAGATATGTTTCAAAAGAGCATAGTAGAGTTAGGTTAGCCACCAAATATTCCATTACATATGCACATCCTGATCTAAGAGTATGACACTTCTCTCCTTAGATCCGGGGTTTGACCTTACAATATATGCAAGGTAAGTATGCTACATATTTTATCTCTACCGAACTCCACATAAGCTTTTTAAAAGTAAGGTGAACAAAGGCAAAACAATGTCTTGGTGAGGAACTATACACATTGAGCGATCTAATAGTATCATTTGAGGAGCGAAGCTGTGTTTTAATTTAAAAATCTTTAAAAAACCCTAAGTTTTCTGAGCAGGAGAAGTGAGGATGACTGAATTCTAATCCGTTCTATTTTCAACCACCCAAGATGGTATGATAGAGACTTAAAAGTTCACATGTGAAGGTAAGGCTTGGGATAAGGTAATATTGCTGCCAACGAATTTCTCAGGCTCTCTGGAAGAAGACCATCGGTTAAAGAGTTGTTGGATTATATTGATATATAACATTGATCAGTCAGCAACTTTCCCAAGGACAAGAATTCTAATTATCTGATGGTCAATAGCAAGGAAGGGGACGATGTTTTTTATTAATTGCCTCTAGATAGCTGATTATATAATTATGGACTCGAGGGGCCGACTCCTAATCGGCTAAAGCAGAACGAACGATTGAGATCACAGGAAGATGGAATCCAAGCAAGTCATAAGAAGTATTGGCTCATAGAAACCGATCACAAAATGCACAGGAGGATTAATTTTGAAATTATCAAGACCAAGAAAGAGGTCGATGTAGTCCTCAGTATTGTAGTCAGGTGTCATCAGGCTCAGAAAAAGAAGACCATCAGGCTAAAATAGTTCGAAGCATGAAAATTCATGCTCTAAACTAGGGAGACTGTGTTGACACCAAAATTTGGTAAGCTGCCCTGGAACAGGAGGAATCGACCAATGGTGTCAAAGTCAACAAAATCTCCTAATTAAGATATATTTACGAGCCAGCCGAGGAGATGACCTCCAACGTGAAGAAAAGAAAAGAGCAAGGAAGGCCACAAGAGGGGATTTGTTTTGAAGCTTTCGTCATCTTGAATCTCGATTAAGGAATATTAAAATATTTGCTAGATGACAAGTTGGACACACATGCATGCAAGATGTTCGGGTTCCCTTGATTAACGCGATGCGAGGCAGGTTCAAGAAGAGCTGAACGACGCAGGCGTGCATCACGTGAATATGAGAGAATATCAAGAGGTGCCAGCAAGATTAAAACCAAGGAGATATACATGTATACATGATCAGTAGACTTTCATGTTTGGCCATTATGACCCCGTTCGGCTGGCAGAATTTTGACTGAAACTAGCTGAAAAACACTAGTTCTGACTTAATTGTTGTGAGAGAAAAACACCGTTTCGACTGAAAAAAGAAGTCGAACAAGTCGAATATGGGGTAAGCCGAATGAGGGCCTATGGGTACTCATGCAAGTATGGCCAATTAATATATTTGGCCGCATCTGTTCGGTTTAGTTAATATATGGGAAGATTCACGTAAGAAAAAGGAAGACAATCAGGATTGGACAATTCCGTTGGACTGCAGAAGAGTCTTGGCCGCTGGGATGTGCGCATGGAGAACTATGCAAGATATACCTCGGTATATGTACAAGAAAAGGAAAGGAAAATACTATTTTTAAGGAGCAAGGATAGGTATCATGCATGTACATACATATCCGTGGCAGGCTAAGTTGTATATTCGTATATGTGCTCGGCAAAGTAATGTATACTACATCTTTTGCTGGTTGAACCGAACAAGACAAGGGCACGTATCAAGCAAATTCAACGGCAAGGATTCTACAGAAGAGGAAGCTAGAGTCCGTATAATTTAATATTTCCTTTTAGATATTTTCTTTTGAGGCAAGTTTTGTACGTCCATAGCCCAGGGTATAAATATAAGCTCTTGGCCAATGTATCGAACACACAATCAATCAAATACAAGTTCCTTACTTTTTTCAGCTCCAGCCACCCCTTAGAAGTAGGAGTAGAGTAGATCTCGACGAGTTCTTCAGCGAGTAGGGCTGTGTCGGTCCGGCCGATCTCTAGCTTGTCTATAAGTACCATCATAGCTTATACTTCTATTCGTACGACTGCATCGATCCGGTCGACCTTCACTGTGACTCTGGTATAATCTAGTTATCGACTCTTGTTTAGTTCAAGTACGGCTGCATTGATCCGGACGACCTCCACTGCTCGAACTAGATTAAGGTCAAGTTATCGGCTCTATCTAAGGGTGGCATCCTTTGGATAGATTCATTAAGTTACCGATGTTGCTTATTGCTTTCATTGTTTATTTAATTACAGCAATATCACTTCGTCCGATTAGGATTGATCTAGATCGGCCTTATATCCTGTTTAACACATCGTTTGTTAATCTAAACTGATCTAATCTGTACCTTGAACGATGAGTAATGTTTTATCACCTATTTTATGTCAATCTTGATCATGTATTGTGTGCGGTTAAGGCATGTCTGATCTTGAATAGATCTATTGGCTAACGAAAACTGTTCCATGGTCCGTTATCCTAGGCATGTGTGATTCTGCCTCACACCCCACTGTTAGCATCATGCAGTGTGGATCGTTATTTGGTAGATTTGTTCCTGATAGGGCACGACCTTAACTGTGCGCTATAGCCTGAATCGGTTGTTTTAGCCGATATCGAGTGCTTTCACATATACAATTCACGTCACGAGACCGTTGAAGTAGAGATAGGTTGAAAGATAGTGTTAGCCCCATGATTTTATTATTGTATTACGGCCTATATGATTCTGTCTCATGCCCCACTGATATTAGTAATAAGTTAGGGTCGTTGAATTTATCATTGTTTCTACGGCCTGCATGATTCTGCCTCATGCCCACTAGTTATAACGATAGATGAGATCTAATATGTCCATTAGATTTATCTCTATTAAATGGTTAAATGATGATGAGTTGCTTCTTTTATATAAAAAGGGATTCGGTTGCTTGCAGTCATTGGCTTAGTATAAACTGATTATTGTTGACATTCTATGAATATTGATTAATATTTGTCTAAATAACGAGATTCATTCAGAACGATAACCGATCTTTCTTCCATAATTCCATGAACTTTAACTGATTTATTCTTATGTGTATACTGAAATCGACTATTTAGTCGATCTCCTTCCACATCGGCTCTCAGAGCCACACATTCGAGACTATTTGGCAATACTTGGCATGTTCTGCCTTAAATTACTTATTAGCTTTCTCTCCTTGTCAATTGTAGGGTTAAATTGACCGGCGTATCTCGGGAGGAGTACGCAGGATCGACCATCCCTACGTTGAAGTCAGGCGGATCTACAGCTCCATCGAACAGACCCTTCCGACTTGCTCGTCTGCCCTCAGCACAGGACAAAATTTTGTGCCGATAGCTACATTAAAATACTTGTTCACTAAGAAAGACGCTAAACCTAGATTAATAAGATAGGTACTTCTACTCCAAGAATTTGATCTTGAAATAAAAGATAAAAAGGAGTAGAAAATACTATTGTAGATCATTTGTCGTGTATGCAAGTCAGTAACATGCAGGAACTACCAATAAATGACTTCCTACGTGATGACATGCTGCTAAAGGTAATAGACTCCAACCCGTGGTACGCGAACATTGTGAATTTCATGGTCGCGGGATACGTACCACCGGGCGAGAACAAGAAAAAACTACAAACAGAAAGCAGACGTCACCTTTGGGATGGCCCATATTTGTACAGGGTGTGTTCTGACGGTCAGTTGAGGAGGTGCGTGCCAACAGCAGAAGGGATGCAAATCATAGAAAAGTGACATGCAGCACCATATGGAGGCCATTACAGAGTATTCCGCACACAAGCTAAAATCTAGCAGTGCGGGTTCTTCTGGCCTACAATTTATGAATGAACCAAAGAATTCATCAGAAGGTGTCGAAAATGCTAGCTACATGGGAGCATACTGCTCGCAACGCAATGCCCCAGCACTACAACCTTCAAATATAGATATTTGACGTTTGGGGCATTGACTTTAGGGAACCATTCCTAAAATCCCATGACAGCGAGTACATCCTGATAAACGTTGACTATGTATCCAAATGGGTGGAGGCCTTACCATGTAGAGCTGCTGATGCCAAGCATGCTCGAAGGATGTTCCATGAAGTGATCTTTCCTCACTTTGGAACATCTAGAATGGTCATAAGTGATGGAGGGTCTCATTTCATTGATAAGACCTTTGAAACTTTTTGAGGGAGCTTGGAGCAAAGCACAACATTGCCACCCCTTACCACCCTCAGACAAGCGGTCAGGCAGAAACTTCAAATAAGCAAATAAAAAACATCCTGTAGAAAATGGTCAATGAGATGGGGAAAGGATGGAAGGACAAGCTACTTGATGCACTTTGGGCATACCGGACAGCTTACAAAACCCCCATCAGCATGTCACCATACCAGCTCGTTTATGGAAAAATTGCCACTTAATAGTTGAGCTAGAGCATAGAGCTCACTGGGCAATTAAGATCTAGAACATGGACATAAAACTAGCCAGCAGAAATCGACAAAAAGCAAATTGCCAAGCTACAAGAATGAGGGAGAAGGCTTACCATAGTGCCAAGCTTTTATAAAGAACGAATCAAAAGATGGCATGATCACTGAATCAAGCAAAAAGAGTTCAAGGAAGGAGACAAAGTTCTTCTATTCAACTCTAAAGTCAAGCTCTTCGGTGAAGGAAAACTTCAGAGTAAGTGGTAAGGACCATATACCATCGTCAACACGTCATCTCATGGCGCGATCACAAGTCAAGACTGATGAAGGTAATGATTTTAAAGTAAATGGCCAATGACTAAAAATTTTCTTGGAGCCTTCATATAATCCCAAAGAAAAAATAGATGTAATAAAATTAATTGCTTTTAATAAATTTCCTTACTCAAAAAAGTACATCTCAAATCCAATAAAGATTTTTAGTAGAATTGCTGTCTGCACTTGTTTTTGTGTTTTCTTTTGTTTACAAATAAGATAGGTAAGAAAGCAAGTGTGGGGGAGACGCCACACTCGCCTCCAACTCTATTGCACAAAAAGATCACCATGTTCAAAACTTCAGTTTGTGCAACTCATTCTCTCTCTCCACACTTAGAACAATAAAAATTTAAAACTGAACAAATTTTGAGATAAACTACAAAGTGATTACTCCATCTCCATATCTTCCTATGATTAAAAGTTTTCATACTCTTTATTCCTTGCTAATATTCTTAAAAAAACTTGTGAATACTTATCATAGGAACCCCTATTTTATCTAAGTAATTGACGAATGAGATATAATATGATGACAAGAAACTTGCTCTTCCTTGCAAAGCACTTGGGGGTTTATCTTTACAAAAAACAAATTTCAAATAGCACGTTCCTTGAATGATATACAAATACCAACCAAGGCCATATATAATCATACATGACAAAAACCTTCCACATATGCCTCTTACTTTGTGTTGAGTTTGGTCAAGTTTTGTGACCCCTATTGAGAGATTTTTCATGCTCCCAAGATCAAAACTCACATACAAGCCACATAAAACAGCTATTCCTACACTAGGAATATGCTAAAACATGTTTCCATCACCAGCAAATAAATACTCCATGCTCTAAAATATGATCTCCCTAGCATATTTCTAGAAAGAGACAAAAAGGCTATGCAAAAATAATTGAGAAAAAAATGGGACACATGAAGGTCCCAAGATATTTGAAAAAAAATGATGAGCACATGAAGGCTCATAAGAAAATAAGCTAGCCATGTCTCAAAAATAAAAGCTAGAGATCATATGAAACAAGGAGTATAGTTCCACCAAAATCGACACACTTGCACAGTTTTGATCTAATAGTATGATTCTTCTCTCCGGTGAGGTCCAGAATTTGACTTTATAACATATGCAAGGTAAGTGTTCCTCAATATTTTCATCCCTACCCAAAACTCTAAATAAGCTTTTTAGAAGTAGGATAATCAAAGAGAAGGCAGACTCTCAACATATGCCTTAGTGAGGAACCACTTACAAATTTGAGTGACTTGAGAGAATCATTCAAGGAACAAAAGCTATCTTTATGTTTTCAAAACCATACAAAAACCTAAGTTTCTGAGCAAGGATAGAGTAAGAAGATGTGAATCCAAGCTGTTCTATTTTTCAATTACCCAAGATATTTTGGTAGACACTTGAAAGTTCACAGGTTAAGGTGAAGCTTGGAATAACTTGTATGTAGATTTTCAGATCAAGTAGATGAACCCTCTTAGTCCATTAAAGCTTTACTCGAGGACGAGTAAAGGACTAAGTGTGGGGGAGCTTGTTGGCGGTGCTTAACTCATATTTCTTCCGCCAACATTTAAACAAAACAAAACAAATATGAATACTGAAACTTAGAATTAGGGTTTACAACTCACATTTTCCATGAGTTTTGGTGTATACATGTTTTGCAGGCACAAGTATGAAAATACACCATAACGCGCAATCAAGAAGGCGCATTCAAGCAAAACATATGCAAAAGCCCATTCATACTCCACACCAGGACAGAACACCAGCACAGCAGAGGCCCAGGCCTAGCCAGGAGCCCACACACCGAAGACGATGGCCAGGTGCGTAGCCTAGGGTGTGGCCACACCCTAGGTGTGGCCGCACCACCCCCAGCTCTACCTGGCCCCACATTTCTCTATCAGTACAATTAATGCTCTAGGAGGTGGTTGCATGCGGTGTTAACTAAAATACCTAAGCAAACCGACCATCCTTAAGTTATAAAAGGAGGCCCCCCTCTTCACATGAATCAATCATCAACACATAAGAGAGCAAGAGAGAAGAAGAGCTTCATTCCCACCAATAGGCTTTAGCTAGAATTAGAATGGGGAGTGAGTGATCTACTGAGTTGGAGGAGTACCAGAGTGTCGGCTACCTCTACTTCTTGTACTTGGCGACCCTAGTACATCGAGTAGATGGAGTGCCGAGGTTGTCGGCTCCCTCTACATTTGTACCTCAATGAACCAAGTACTACTTAGAGTATAAGGTTCATGTTTATGTTTGATGTTGAGTTCTTAAGAAAAGTTATCTTTGATCACCATATTCTTGTGGGTTCGTCGTCCTTTCTCATGATGGATACTCTAGTAAAAGGGCCCTGATAAAGACAGATAACCCTTGCATGTGCACTAGAGCAGTAGTCGATAGCATATATGTGGTGTCTAGGCTAGAGGCTACCTTTGTTTGCCTTGTTTCCTATGGTTGAGGGGTAGGCAGCAGGTGGTGATAGCCCTATCCATCCCTTGTAATCCCCATGTTTGAGTTTGGCGTAGAGCTATAAGCTAGAGGTACTTGATAGACCAAGTATAAGCCAGTGCTCGAAGTAAGTCTATAGTGGCAAGGCTATCTTAACTTAGGACCTCTACTCTTAGAAAAACCTCACTACCCGAATTATCCTTCTCCTTGTTATCTTGGGCGAACTAGCTAAGAAACTTTACACATCTGTTCCTTTGGGAAAATACGATACCCTAAATACTTTCAGGTGAAGTGCTATAACGGTATATCCGTGCGCTTGCAGATTCTTTCGCTTAAGCTAAAAATTCCAACAATATCCCTTATGTGTAGATATAAAGTTGATCTTAGCCATGATTACTAAGTGTAATTGCACTAATCATCGTATGCTTTGACTTGTAATTAAGAATGACTTAAGAATTATCTCTCTAATATCTACTTAGTCATGCTAATGACATAGAAATGAGTACTCTGAGTGATTAACTATCAATGGTCAATTATCATGTACTTATCATATATATCTTATCCTGACTTACCCCTAGTTAAGTTAGATTGTAGTTAATCTCACATATTTCCCTGTGGATACGATACTTGGAATACTTTTGGGTGAAAACTACAACGGTATCCATGCGCTTGTGGATTTATTTGTGTGTGTCTAAAATATACCAACAAGTTTTCTAAGCCTGGCTCAACCTTTTATCTTTTATTTTTTACCTTTTCTTTTTTGGAATCCACACCTATATATTAATATGCTAAACCTATGAGAGCAAGCTTAGAGCCACCAAAATCTATAGAGCCTATCCTAACACCTGGCTATGAGTTGTGCCCGTGCTTGATAAAATTGATTCGGGAACAATCCTTCTCAGAAGTAGGCGATGAAAACTTATACTCACACCTAGGAGAGTTTGAATAGACCTATGCATGCTTGCATATCGCTGGCATGTCGAACGAGACCTTAAGATGGAAGTTGTTTCCATTCTCATTGATGTGAAGAGCTAAACATTGGTACAATCGAACCGTAGGAAGTATGAAAGGAGATTAGGAAATGTTGTGCTCTAAATTTTGCCTAGCTTTCTTTCCCATCTCTAGAGTCATCAGCCTTCGATTTGAGGTCCTATCTTTTAAATAAAAAGAACAAGAATTTCTTGGTACGGCATGGGCTCGTTTTAATGGCCTCATCACCACTGGCCCTGACCTTGCCATTCAAGATCCTATACTTCTTCAACACTTTTATGGGTCTTCATTTGTTTGCTAGTAAGGCAAGGACTATCCTTGATAGAATTAGTGGAAAGATTCCCTGCACTAGCATTCATGTTGAACTCTCTGAGGAAAGAAGGACTCATCTTCCGAACAAGAAGAGGAAGTTTTGATAGCCCAATCATAACCACTCCAATCCCAACATTTAGCTATCAATCTCGAACCATCAATACCCTAAAATCCTCCAAGGGAAGAAGAAATTCAACCTTTAGAAATCTCTTTTGAGATTAAGGATTATCTTTTTGGTGTTGATTGTGGGAAATGCTTAAACTTCTAGCCTCACAAAGAGACCTTCGAGCGAATACAATTCAAATCCTCTCAAAAAGAGATCTCTTAGAAAGCATCCTTATTGGGAAGAACTCAAGGGTGGCATGTCAAGTGACGCCATAGAAGGAGAGCCGAGCCATCTAGAAGCCATTCCTACCCTCTACCCTTCTATGCCCACATTAGATGTCTTAACTGAAGCCATCTCTAAACCCATCCTTAACCCCTATGATCCCTCTTATGCTCTTAAGTCTCAGGATGATCCTAGAATTCCACTAAAACACCCTAAGCAAAGGAGTCATGAAGACCACAAGGAAGACCAAGAAGAGCAACGACAATGGCTGGAGAATATTAAGAATTCATATGCCATTGAAGCGATGGACAAGGCCAAAACCTTAAGGATAGAACCCAAACCTGATCCAAAGGGTGAGCTTAAGTCAATCCCCTTAATAAACATGACTCATCCAAGTTTGGAGGAGACCTTAGACAAGATCAACCTGAGAGTCACCAATCTAAGGGAAATCTTAGACAATAAAATGTACAATGAATGTCATAGGTATGTAATGATAGAGACAATGTTTCCGCCTATAGACATTCATGAAGAATCAACCTTGGAGCTTGAAAGGGAAGATGACATCAACGAGCATGGAAGCTATTTCATAAACAACTCATCAAATCGATGCTCGTATGAGAAATCTCCTGAATCAATTAGTCTCTCCAACATTGCCACACACGAGATCTTCAACCCCCTCATACTCCCTAGTTCATAAAGACTTTAAAAGGGTGGTTGTAGATGTATATGTCTATCATAAATATTGCAAATCTTATTGGCATGAATCTTGAGATAGGCATCCAAAGGTTGGTAGTTGGAGAGAAAACCACTCCACCAACTTAAAGCACAATTCGAAGGTTTTCCAAGGATGAGCTTTTGCCCCAAAACAAGCACTTTTGGGAGATAACAAGAGCTTTCACCCTTGTGAAATGAGCATAGCGATATAATTGTGAAAATATTCTTTCGGGTATTTTTGTCACTAACCATTCCAGGTTTGAAGCAAGAAAAATGAAGGATGATGACGCAGGTATGTCCAACCAATCATCAAGCCACATTGAATCACATCCGTCCAAACTTGATTTTGCCTTGCAAAATTCAAGTGTGGGGATGAACTTCTCTGAAAAATCTTATACCATGTTGCTAATTTTGGTTGTCTTTACCTTCAAGCCATGCTCAATTTGCTAAACAACAATCATGCCCTTTCATCTCTATTTGAATAAATCTCTACAATACTTTCATGCTACTTTTGTTTACTATAGTATGCGTAGGTTTTGAAGTATTTTCATACACCTTTCAAATTAGGCATGGTGCTTAGTTTAAATTGTTTTCCTGAATTAAATTTGACACGGTGTCTAGTTTGATTCTTGAACCAAAATGTATGATGATTTTACTTCCAAAGGCTTTTAAATTAAGTGTTGTGCTTAGGTTAAAATGCCTTCCAAAATCAAATTAGACGTGGTGTCTAGGTTGATTTTTGAGCCAATAGTATACTTTAGTAGACACTAGATATTTTGTTGGACTAACCCCTGCAGTAAACTCTCAATTCAATTTAGGTAAATCATGAGATTGAATTCAAATCAGAGATGAAGCAAGGCACATGATGAACTCTAATAACTTTGTGAAAAGAAGACACAACTCATTCAATATGGATGGAAAAACTCCATGGAACAAAGAGGAAGAAGGCCCATAAAACAATGAGTGGAGCGAAAGATCCAACGAAATGTCAAAGATCAAAGAGCAAAAAGATGGCATAACAAAAGGACAAGAAAAGGAATGGTGCAATCTAGGAAACAAGAAGCTCATGAACATCTCAAGCTGCGAGGCTAGTTGAATAAGGAAAACTTCAAGCAAAAGGGAAGGACCATCACGAGTCATCTACTCTTCGTCACATGGTGTCATCACACTCCAATGACAAAGGTAACATCCTAAGGTAAATGGTCATTATTCAAAAAAGCTTTTCCTTGATTCTGGTAGGCACATAAATAAAAAAACAAGCACGTTTGAGTTATAACTTACTTGATCCAACCTGATTAACTCAACATATTTAGTTCTTTAAGCTTGTTCCTAGCACCACTTTCTTGAGCCTATAGTCTTAACCAAATGAGCTTGAAAAGTGCACATCTTATCTCTAGAAGATGAACAATCCTTCCATGGGTTAAGCAATTCAACCCCTTTTTAGCCAAATATACTTAAATACTACATTCATGCTCAATCTTCTGATCTTACCTCCCAATGTTATAATTAAACAAATCATATAACATCAACTTATCATATTCAATATGCCTAAGTCTAGTGAAGAATAAATAAAGTTTTGGTTCTGTTAGTGTTTACTCACTAATAGAGCCCATGCACTTGATCTCTACCTTGACTTTATGAGTAGGACACACTTCAACAAAGTGTGGGAAGATGGTCAATTTCCCAATTTCTACAAGTGAAGATTCTGAGCCTGTCAAACCAAAATCCAAACTCAAAACCAAGACGGGTTTAGCGGAAGAATGTGACATCACCATTAGATGCGTCATCACAAGAATCCTCATCTTCAGAGCAAACTAGGTACTTGATCAATGAACTTCACAAGGAGAAGACCGGTTCAAAGGACTTATAATACCGAACCATCACTGAAAGAGCTAGCTTGGGGGAAAAGCACTCATGTGTATCTAGGTAAGTATTCTTTCCCTTTTGTTTTAGTTTTAATTTCTTTTAAATAGTAAAAAAATGATGAATGAAAAATAAAATAAAAATCTATCTTTGCATTTATAGTAATAATGTGTGATCTAGTAAAATTGAAAAAAGAAGAATAAGAGAGAAAAAATGGACACAATAGTGTCCGAGATATTTAAAACAATGGGTACTTGATGCCCGCCTAAAAAAAAGAGAGATGAATAAGATAGCCCCTTATCTCTAGTAGATGTTTCTAAGTTTCAAAAGAGAGATAAGTTTTTAAGGAGCAAAGTAGAATTAGGTTAGCCACCATATATATCCACCATACACATGCACATCTTGATTTGATTATATGACTCAACTCTCTTTGGATCCGAGGTTTGATTTTACAATATATGCATTGCAAGTATGCTCTAATTTTCTCTCTACCTATGAACTCCACATAAGCCTTAGTGTAGGAAGAGAGAAAGGCATAACATCTTTGTTGCCTTGGTGAGGATCCACAAATACCACATATATCGAGAGACTTGAGAGTGTCATACAATGGAATCTCTGAGTTTTATTTTGAAAACTTATGAAAACTCTGGAACAATGGTGGAACAAAGAACCTGAGACATGGTGCTTGACTTGATCGTTCTGTCTTTCAATTGCTCAAGACCCAAGTGAAGGCTAAGAAGCTCCATGGTTGAAGGTAATATGGGTAAGTTTGAAAGTCAGAATATTTTATTCTAATTCGGAGGAGAATTTTTTATTTAACTTATGTGTATTTTGAGGTATGAAAATATTGTAGCAACTCTTGATCCATTGCTGAGTTTAGCTTTGCTCAGGGACTAACAAAGGGTAAGCTTGGGGGAGCTTGTTGATGGTCACTAACCTCAAATATAAACTGTCAACATATCCTACATATATACTTAATTCCATCACCAAACATAGATCTAGGGGTTTAAACTAATAAATTCCACGAGTATTAGTGAATCTGTGAATGCAGAAGGGTTTATCTAGAAAACTATCAAGGAGGATCTAATCGTCATATTTAATCACGTTTATCCACGACAAAAACAACTCTAGAAGACTCTAGAAGACACCAGAAGGCAACCCACGGAAGCAGACCCCGAGAGCATGACATGTGGGGCCTGGCCAGCCCTAGTGGCCCCACCTGTCAGTCTCTCTTTGCTACGATGGTTCTTCACCGCCTTAAGGATTAAATCTATGCCGACAAGCATCTTTACTTCAACGAGTTCTCCTGCTAAGTGAGTGTTCGTGGTTCTTTTGGTTATAAAGTCTTTGGTCAGTTAAGCTATACTCTTACTTGTTTGCAGGTTCGTCGTCCGTTCCCGTGGCGAATGCTCTAGTAGAAGGGTCCTGATAGAGACGTATAACCCTTGCATGCACATTAGAGTAATAGTCGATAGCGTAGATATGGTGTTCATCTCTTGCCCAGTTCAGTATGGAGCTCCACACTTGTTCATCTGCATTTTTATATTGCTTCTATGTGGTAGTTGCGTGTTACTGTAGCTCTCTAGTTAGTTATAGTTTTAGGAGTAAAGTGGCTAGATTAGTTCCTCCCTAGTTTAGCTAGCTAGAGTAGCCTTATTTAGTTAGTAGCTGTTTGTGTAGTGAAGTGTTTAGTATAGAAATCAATTACTACTAGAATTATATAGGGGCTTGTTTGGATGAAATAGAGCTAGGCAAAGTAGTGTTTGTGGGTTTGTAGAGAAAATTTTTATAGGCTATTAACCCACTCTAGGCATCTAGATCCTTTTAGTAGTAACATTAAGGATAGTAAGGAGTTTGAAGGTACTTCCTCAGTCAAAAAAAAAAATATGATTCTCACTTCACTGGGAGCTAAACAATATAAAGTTTGACAAAGTCTATATAAGAAATACTAACATTTACGATATGAAATAAGGTTTATTAGATTAATTATGAAATATATTTTATAGTAAATCTATTTTATATGAGCGTCTATAAACTTTATCAAACTTTTTTTTATTTGGTCATACATAAGAAGTTTGACATGTTCCAAACCTAGAATCACACTATATTTGGAACGAAGGAAGAAGTTCAATTCTTTAGCAGATCTCCAACCTTTGATGATGCGTTTGCGTTGCTGAGATAAAATTGGAAGTGAGTTTTTTTTTTGAAAGGTCGCTTCTACGAGAAGGGTAGAGCACACTATGTGTCACCATTTTTTTTTATGCCTAGTCATACACAGTAAATCAGAAGGATAGCACATGAGGCAAGAGTTTATACTAAGTTTATATATACCGGGTACGGGTTACTTTACTCAGTTATCTTTATTTTTTTTCCATTAGCTTGGCAAGGAATCACAACAATGAAAAAAATATATATTTGAATTGAAAAATAAAAATGAAAAAAAATCACCAAAGCTCGTGCAGTCTGTCACGTGGCGCGGTAGTGCAGCCTGTGCAGGTGGCTTCTTCGGTTCTTTGGCTCGGCTCTCGTTAGAGAGACCGAAAACAAGCGAGACCAAAAAAAATGAGAGTTTTACCTGTGTACCATTAAAAAAAATGGCCCTTACCTACAGGCTACTAAAAAGTTTAGGTGCACCCAGATGTCATACACGTAACTTTTTTTTCCTCCTAGACCATTCCATCCACGTCCCATCCAATTTTCACCGTTTAGCTGCCTTGACGTGTGGGCCCGGTCAATGAAGATGTCCAAACTACCCCTCTCTCTCCCAATACCTCTGCACGTCCGCCTGCCCCTCTCCATGCTCGCCGTGCGCTCGCCCAAGTGGCGGTGGCTGGGGCGCGCGTCGGGCGGTGGCTGGGCTCGCGCTCGCCCAAGGAGCGCCGTGAGCAAATCCAGCGGAGGGGATGAGCGGGGTCGATGGCGGAGGGGATGAGCGGGGTCGATGGCGGAGGGGATGAGATGGCCGACGACGGCGCTGTGCTAGAGAGGGGCGAGGCGAAGCTAGGGCAGGGATGGAGCAGGCCGGGCGAGGCCGGGAAGGGCGATGGCGTCGCGTGGACGGTATGGTGCAGGGTGAGGCCTGGCCGTCGCGAAGGGAGCTAGCGCAGGGGCGGTGTTGCGAGGCCGTGCAGCGTGGCCGTTGTTCCTCGCGGCGCCGGGCTTCGTGCTGCTGTTGGAGCTTGCCGTCCCGTGGCCGGCTCCTAGCCGCGCAGCCTTCCTCCCGCTCTGCGTGTTCCTCAGCGTCGCGCTCTCGGTGAAGGCGCTGCCCGTGCTCGCCTGCATCTAGCTCGGACTCGTCGTCGGCATGCCGTTCGGGGCGCGGGCCCAAGGGCACCCCGCTCGCCTTGGTCTACATCCTCGCGTCGGGGGCCGCCTTCGGCGTTGTCGTGGCCTGCGCCCTGGTAGCAGGCGCAGTATAGGCGGGCGCTCGCAGCGCAGCGCCGTACCTACAACAGCAGCTCCTCATCCCGCCCGGGATTCTCGGCGCAGCGAAGACCATGCAGCAACCCGGCGAAGACCGTGGCCGGGGTCACTGACAGCTTGCGCCGTGCACATACACCTCGACGAATGACGACTGGATGGTCTCCCTTGAGAAGGCGAACACCTGTTCCTAGTTGTGCGAAGGGACAGCCAGCGTCACGCCGCGGTAGTTGCTGAGCTTGACCTCCCGCTCGATGTCGCCCGAGGGGTGGGCACCGTCGTAGGAGCTGCCGAGGCCACCGTCTCCGATGCGGTGGACGCCGCGTGGGCCCTCGACAAGTGTGGCACCGAGGCGTCCGAGCCGCTCGTGGTGGCCGCGCTGGGCCACCGCTGGGAACGTCGCCTCGTCGATGCCCCGCTGGCCCGCTCCATGTCATGGCCGTGGCGCGGCAGTGGACACAGGCATGGACGTGCGGGTGCAGAAGTAGATGGCGAGCGTGACGGTGGTGATCACAAGGAGGATCGCTGGACACGACGACGCCGTAGCCGAACCCACTGATGCCGCTGGACACGAATATGCCGTGCGCGCCGTCGACGCCCGGAGGCGAGCTCGTTGCTGTTTTTTCAGATTTTTTATTTGTCACCAGAAATGTTATTGTCATGTTTTTTATTTTCAAATTTTTTTAAGATTTTGTTGAATTATGTAAGATGGATTGTAAATTTGTGCAAGTTTGAGATGCAAGTTAACATGAGTGAGTGACTCTGCTAGCTATCTTCTCAGTCGTCTACTCTTCTGGCTAGCGGACTGCGTGGAGGGCTCACGGGTCAGTGGCCTAAGGCATGCAGGGCTCACATGTCAGTGGCATGCGCATCAGCAGCCGGAGTCCACGTTCAGGTCCTGCAGAAGTCAGTGGCACAAGAGGAACGACAAATTTTTGCGTGATGCTCAGAACTAAGGTCAGTTTGGACTTTTTATGAAAATGGACGGAATGATTTGGAAGCAAAAAAAACTTACGTGCATGGCACCTAGGCGCCCGAACTTTTTAGTGGCCTGCAGGTAAGGGCCATCTTTTTTTAACGGTACACAGGTAAAACTCTCAAAAAGAATCGAGAGAACCCTAGCGAACATGGCGACCGGCGACGAGGCGGAGACGGCGTCGCCGGCGTCGGAGGAGGCGAGGGACTGGTCCGACATGACGCCGGTGTGCCTTGGCGAATCGTTCTCGCGGCTGGCGCTGGAGGACCTGTGGCGCGGCGCCATGGCGTGCTGCCGCTCCTGGCGGGACGCCGCGCGCTCACGCCCGGGGCTCTTTGCGTTGCTTAACCTCGAGCCCGGGTTTGCTGAGTCCACACTCGGAGCCGAGGCGGCAGCGTGGTGGACGCCCGCCTTCCAGCGCCGCATCGACGCCATGCTACGCTCCGCCGCCACGCTCGCCGCGGGGGAGCTGTGTGAGATCCATGTCCGCCACTGCTCTGACGACGCGCTCGCATTCGCCGCCGAGAGGTGCGTTGTATCTTTGATTTGTCAGAATTGATGCCTGGAGGGTGTGGCGTGCCCCCGGCCTCACGCCCTCACACAAGGAAATATTTTAGCAACATTGGTGCTTTACTTTCAGCATGTATATTGGTAGTTCTACTGCAATTGAAGATCCACATGACTTTTTAAAAGAATCAGATTATCTGGAATGATGCATATGCAACTGGATGTGCCTCGCTAAGCAAAATTTCTGGTTAGGCTGTTTTAATTGCGGATGCAATTTTATGTGTGTATCTTTGTGCTTTGAATCTGTGGATTCTTC
This sequence comes from Miscanthus floridulus, assembly GCF_019320115.1. Taxonomy (NCBI): domain Eukaryota; kingdom Viridiplantae; phylum Streptophyta; class Magnoliopsida; order Poales; family Poaceae; genus Miscanthus; species Miscanthus floridulus. The sequence continues at coordinate 37,898,287 of NC_089592.1, read as the reverse complement.
CTTGTCTGCTTGTGGTCTCGAAATTTTGTCTTTTCATACAAAGTAGTGTATTCCTCGTTCATGTGATGGTAATGGTCTGCTGCATACTCTCATTTCATGACTATTTAGGCAATGGCTTGCTAGGACTAATGAATTGACAGAAGTTTATATGGTAGTTTGAAGTGAACTGAGCTAAAGCAAAGAGGGATATCTTTGAAATGGAATACTTCAAGGATGCTGAGTCTATGGTTGTGTTTTATTGCTCTAAAAGGATGGTGCTACAAATGTTTGTATGCTATTCTGAACATATGACAGATTTGAGATAGATGTGCACTGAAGATTCTAGTAATATTCTTCCTATGGAGAAAGGGGACCATCTTCTCCAAAATCTGAACATCCAAACCATGTTGGGTGTTGAGTTGCTATCATTTCAAGGAACTAAAATGTTGGGTTTTGTCTTGCCTCTTTTTTTAAAAAGCGAAGGAACTTAAACAAGAAAAAATAAGCATAATTTCTTCCAAGTAATGCATTTTCAGGTATAAACTCAAAACCAGCACATATATTCAATTTTATACAAGCTGATTGAAACATGTTTCTAGGAAAAAGATCTTCTGAACTAGCCATCCAGAATGTACAGCTTTTAGGATTTTGTCTTCTGGGAAACAATTTCGGGATTGTATTCGACAATTACGAGCCTTATCACAACACAATAGTCACATATGTTCTTGATTTAAGCTTGCTAGTATATTGCTATTTTGTTTTAATCTTTTCTTGTTTTCCATGGTTGAGTCATGACACTTTGATCTGGTATTCACACAAGTCAAACCCAATAGTCTCCCTTCTTGAAGGATTTGATAGATTGAATCACAGTTTGATCTATTAAAGTTGACTTCATTAAAGTTGGATTCATGCAAGGCAACCCAATAGAGTCTCTATTATTGAAGGTTTTCATAGATTGTGGCTTGCAAAGTCTCTTTTCCGGGGCTTCCTTTATACAACAAATTCAAGACTTGTATACAAGGCAACAAAAGGATTTGGTGCTTTGTGTGTGTGTTCTGGAAAAGACACTTTACCTCTTTCCTTTGAATTTCTCTCTTAATGAAATGACACGCAGTTCTCCTGTGTAGTTTTGAAAAAAAAAAAGACTTGTATCAAGTTAACACAATCAAATTGTAGCAGTGTGCACCTGTGCACATGTTGTTTTTTGACTGAAAGAATTGAAATGCAGTATTGAAGAATTTGCTTTGTTTCCTGTGGGCCAAATTACAGCTCAGATCCAGTGTTCATAAGGCATCACCTAGATCACAAGATGCTCGCTGGGGGCAAGGCATGGCCCACGTCTAGAGGGAAGAGGGGCCAGCCATGAAGAAGGAACATGAGGCGTACTAGCAGGATAGACAACTATCTTTACTCCCAGTACAGATCCACCCTTCCTCAATTGTGGTGGTGACGGGGGGGTGTGGGGGGGGGGGGGGGGGGGGGGGGGGGGGCACGGGGCTCGTCATTTCTCCTGACAGGTGGTGTGATCTGGGAGAGAGGCAGGAGGGTAAGTGTTTTGTGGAAGACGGAGGGGAGGTCTCTGTAGGATGCTGGCTTGGGTTGGGCTTTAGTAGGCTAATGAGCTCATTTGTTGCTATTGTCATGGCCTGGAGGGGCATATTTTCTTTTTCTTCTCTGATTTATTCACCTTCCCGCATCGCCTTAAGAGCCTAGGTGATAAGAGGGTGGTGGGTCGCCACACCTCGCCTTAACGCTTTAAGAACATTGCTCAGGTCACTTCAATAGGTGGTTCAAGTAGTATGTCCAGAAACTTGAAAAGTAGATATTAACCTGGACTACCACACAAGTGTACAGGCCTGAGATACAATGCATCTTTTTCTGCTGTAATATACGCATATTCCATTTGTTGCAAGGTTTAGACTATCCTGGATGGGGGCTTGTTATACGAATCGTGTGATTGTGAATGCAAGTTTCAGTAGTTTTATAATATGTTCTGGGAAAACAAAGACATCAATATGCACAAAAGTATCTAAATTGGTATTGCTTTATTATATTCACAACGAAGCAAATTTAACATATGTTATTATTATAAGATTTTTGTGTAAATACAATGGTATCTGTTTAAATACCGGTACTCCTTTCTAGTTTTTTTTTTTTTTTGTGGTGAAACCAATAATTGTTTTCGTTTTTATGTCTTATGTGAGAAGCAGAGTTATCTCAATTGATTTAAAGTAACATGGGTCAAATCCTGCGTAGCTAGCTATTTTAGATTGACCCCTCTTAGTTGTACATCTGTTCTAGCTTGTGGACTGTTCTTGTTGGGAATGTAACCTCAGTAACAGGTCCATATACCTAGAGTAGTTCCTAGTGCCCTTTTTTGTTTGGCCTTTGCTTGCTCCATGAGTGAGTCATTCTGGTGCTATTTCTTTTGCTTGATTTTTTTTTATCATTGTGATGAGTTAGGTACTCTTTTTACCATTTTTCCTTCACTTCAATTGAAAGTATTACTCTTTTTTTCCACAATGGCATAGCCAAATTTCATTACTTGACAGCAACGAAATTACAAGAGTTTGTTGCAAACGAAACTTAAAAGCCTAGCAGAAGCCACATTGGAATGAACACGCAGGGTTCATCCAACTGGCACCACGTAACCAACCCTCAAGCGTTTAACATGGCCAACTACGAAATTGAAAGTATTACTGTGAGCTCTCAAGTGACTTAATCATGTGCAGGTCTCCAAGACTTAGTATCCTTTCCATCAAAACTAGCCCGGCAGTAACTGATCGATCAATGGTCACTGTCGGAGCATGGTGCCCCATGCTTACAGAATTGGACATCAGCAACTGCTATGAGGTTTCATACAAGTCACTAGAGGTGATTGGCCAGAGCTGCCAGAACCTCAGGGTCCTCAAGCGCAACATATTCAACTGGATAGATCCATCAGAGCATGTCGGAATAGTTCCTGAGGACTACTTAAGAGAATGCCCCGAAGATGGTGACAGGGAAGCCATTACAATATCCAAGTTCATGCCAAAGCTGAAACATCTTGAACTGAGGTTCTCAAAGTTGACCGCTGTCAGCCTCAGCTCTATCCCTGAAGGATGCAAAGACCTGGAGGTTCTGGACCTGTTTGGCTGTGCAAATCTTACAAGCCGGGGAATAGACCAGGCTGCTGCTAATCTGAAGAATCTGGTGACGCTAGTGAAGCCCAACTTCTACATACCTCGTTCCTCCTTCCACATGGGGAGGTACGGCCACTGGCAGTTATACGACGAGAGGTTCCAGACAAATGTATTTCAGATATGATTATAGTCTCAGGCTATGCCTCAGGTCCTTTGACCTATATGATTTAGATTGTGTGTATGTGGGCGCAGATAATCGCAATAATGTGTGGTTTGAATTGTTTCTCTGGATAACATTTTGTACAGATGGTTGTGCTCCAGTTATTTGAAGAGTAGTACGTTGGTTTTAATATACCTTATTGCCTATATAGGCTTGCAAGAGATGTTTTAGCTTTCTATTTGGTTCTGAGAACATAGTGGATTTTTTGTCGTCCCAGAAATCAAAACGACATTTTGTACGAGGAATTTTCTGGACGAAAACTCGCCAACGATCAGTTCATAGCATCTTAGTTCTTGGTGAATGGTCCATTTGTCTTATCCATATACTATTGTGCTTTGGATCATCCTGGAATAATGCCATAACCTGTGCACACGTAACATGGTTTGCTTATTCGACCCTGATTGTAAGGCATCTTTTGTTCTTGGGTGTCATCTTCCTGGCCCTATGCTGCACCCGACTGTGACCGCTCGATGCCGTTACCAGAATGCTAGCCATGTTCATGACATCTGCACCACAATCCGATGCGTTGTTTCGCATCACCTTTCGGCCAGTTGGGATCTGTCTGACTATTTGCATCTTTTGTAATTTCTCCGTTTCAAATTATAAGTCATCTCATTTTTTTTAGAGAGTTAAAACATCTCAAGTTTGATCAAAATTATAGAGAGAAGAATTACAAAGACTTATGATATCAAATAAGTATACTATAAAAAATATAATTAATGAATAATCTAATGATACTTATTTAGTATCATAAATGTTACTATTTTGTTATATAAATTTAGTTAAACTTGAGATGTTTTGACTGTCCAAAAAAGTTAGAATGACTTATAATTTAAAATTGAGGGAGTAGCAGAGATAAGAGAGTCGCTCCAATTCTAATCTAATCTAATCCCCAAAAGTATTCCTCTTCTGCAGAGCGGAACTGAGAAATGGAAATTCAATGCCTTCCTCCGTGGGGAAGACTGAAATCTTCCCTGAAAAGACCAGCTTTACCTTCCCTTTCGCTCATTGATATCACATTATCCTTTTCATTCAAGGTTAAGAATGACTATGACTTTATAAAACTTGTCAGTTAAATCGTTCTCAATCACCTAATCCATAGCCATGAGCTAGTCTTGTCGACTTGTGCACCACTCAAATATTCAACTAATTTTCTTACATGTTATGCTGGAAACCATGTATGCATGTGGCCATCCTTTTTCTTGTTCTTCATCTGCATTACAATTCATTGAAAACTACATATAACAGAATGAAAAGAGTAGACAATGTATCCCATCCCTCCGTTTGTACTAGTCAGTGACTGACAAAAGATGAAATCCAGTTGGCTGGCTTTATCCTATATTTTGGTTGAGATCTGGCAAGCAAAGGCCATGGTCCATGGAACACCCGCAACATGCAACAAAGCCGCTAAATCTGTACATTGCTGTTCCATATGTTCCTCTTTTCCCTAGCAGCACATCATTAGTGCCCAAAGGCATTGAAACAAATGAATAAACTGAAGTGCCAGAATCTGCAACCTTTGCTGGGATTTAGGTCCCATTAGACCTGAACTGTCCCTAATAATCCTAATTTTGTTTTTTAAATACCAGTATAACCCAATGGTGTGTAACAAGAACAAAAGAACGGATCCATTCACGTGGTTTGCTGATCTTTTTTTCAGAATGTCTGCCGTCGAGAAAAAAAAAGGGCACAATGGAATCAGGTGCCGTCTTGCCAAATCTGTTGCTTGCCTTATCTTGGCAGCAGCTACTACTCTGCAGACTGCAGGAGTTATAAGAAGAGAGTCTCGGGGGGCACTCCTCCGCATCAGAGATTCAGAGCTGATGAATTGCTTCTGGTGTCCTGTCCATCTCATCATCAAGATGAAAAAAAGCAGCACCGTCCTCGCCATCTCCATCTTGGTCCTCCTCTCCCTTGCCTCCCAGGTCTCACGGTGTGCAGCATCAGCTGAGGGAATCGCCGGAGTTTCCACAGCGCGTCATCGGCTCAGGCCTCATCTCCAGGTGCAAGAACAATTGCACGGTCAGTTTTGCTCTCTCTCTCTTGTTTTTCTCTCTTAATTGGTCCCTGAATCATTGCCATGCATGATTGGTCAAATTATCCTCTAACACGTCTCTCTGACTAAGAAACTGGTTGGCTTGTTCATGAAGCTGAAGGCGATATGAAAGACCACCTGGAAATCCAGAGTCCCAGCCAGAAGCTTGGGCTTGGGCATGAGGCGGTGAGCACAGTGGAGTCGAAGCATCACAGGAGGATTACCACCGGGCACAAGGGTGGCAGCGCCGGCGGAGGCGCCGGCGCCGGTGGCGCCGCGGGCGCCGCGGGCGCGGGTGCAGGCGCGGGTGGGCGGAACGTGGGTGGCGGGGGCGCCGTGACGAGGCCGCACGGCTCCAAGAACGGCGCGGCGGCGCTCCCGGTGCCGGCGGTGGCGTCCGTCCTGGCGCTCGCCTTGGGCTGTGGCGTTGCTCTGTCAGCCCTGAGCTTCTGATGAAATGAGCTAAACGTCAGTTAGTATCTCCGAGCCGAGTTTACGGGTATCAGTGTGCTGGTTTCTCGATTTGTTTGTTATATATACATATATCATATCAATATGTCGTGGTGTGTAAATGGCAGTCCAGCTATCTTTCAGTATACTTAACTAAAACGTTTAAGGACTGTTGTGGAGTCCACATGAATTTTTTTTTTACCATTCTTGTTTTTGTCCTCGGACAATTTCACATAGAGGAAACTTATATGAAATTTCTGTGATCTTTTTACGATTGATTGATTGATTTGGAAAATCAGTGTAGTTGTTGTTACTATCTTGGTCCTTGTGTAATTTATATTGATCTTGATTTGTTGCGTAATTCTAACTTGCTTCAAGCACTTGTGTAAAGCTTCAACCTCAATCGAAAACACTAGTTTCTGATTTTCTGATTGGATAGTCCTGTACTCCTGTGCAGAGAGAGAGAGAGAGAGAGAGAGAGAGAGAGATTGCTGCCCTTTTTCTTTTTTGCGAATAGAGAGATTGCTGCCCTGTGTATTGGCATTTGGCGCCGTGTGAACCGTTCAGTTGCCTCCCACTAATTTTATTCTTTCTTTGTTTCTATTCTTTTTCTTGGGAAAAAATATCTATCATTGCTTATGCTATCCGAGCCCTGTTCGGTAATAGGTGCAAGCCGAGCCCATGTTGGATGTTGCTCAACAAATGTTTGTGAAATAATCTTCTATCCTGAATCACTAACTGGAAGGTTCCAGCTGTTCTGTGGTTGTTTGGGTGCCCTAAATTTAGGTAAGGAGCTGGTTTGGGAGCTCTCTATGTTTGGGAAGGGATGTGGAGCCTAGAGGGGTGTTTTTGCAAACCCAATCCCTATATTTAGCTAATGAGGGTGGGATTATAGTTCTTCTGGAGATGCTCCCGGGTCACCTAAGAAAGTTCATAAACTAGTGGGGTTGTATGGTCTAAATAAAAAGGCTAAATTTAACTACTAGCACATGGCCATGACAGAATCAAAACGATTTTTTTAAACAGGATGACGGTGTTTTGAGTTTTACTTACGTGATCTCCAATAGTTCTCCAAAAGAACTCCCGAACTCCTCTAATAAGATGATAATGTGGGCGGCTCAATATCATTTTTGAGGATATTGGAGAAGATGCTCCAAATATCTTCCCCCAATAATAAGTAGGTCCTACTTATCATATGTGTCTTCTTCCCCTTTCCCTTCTCTTTCTCCTCTTCCCGGCCACCTTCCATCTTCTCGGCCTGCTCGCAGCGCGCTACTCCCAGCACCACCGCCTGCCTCCCCGCTGTCCCGGCTCCTTGGCCTCCCTGCGGTCTACGCTCCTCGTCCTAGCACCACCACCTCTCGGAGCTCACAGGTGTCTGGATCTCCACCACTCCTGGGTCCCAGCACGGCAGCACCACTACCACATGGTTTAGGCTCGCAGGTGGCTGAATCTCTGGCGACTCCTGGATCCCAGCACCACCACCGCTCAAGGGAGGCATCGCCGCCGTCCTTCCTGGCGCGGCACGATGTGGAGGAGCGGGTGGCGCGTGCATTGCGGCCGCGGCCTCCGCGAGCCCGACAGCCTCGGCGAGCACCGCCTCGAGCTCTTCCTCCATCTCCATCTCCAGCATCGCGAGCCCAGCAGCACCGACGGCGACCGCCTCTTCCTCCATCTCCGCTCCCCTTGCGCTCTCGAGCACGGCCACGCCTAGAGAGCTTCGGCAGCACCAGGGCGGCAGATGAGCTCCGGTGTGCAAGAGGAGAAAAGTGACAGTTATTATGGGTGAGATGCGGTGCAAACCATATCTCACGTGCAATCGATGAAAACCCCACTAAAATCATACTGAGAAGTTTTTAAAAAATTTAAAACTATGCACACCAACCGTGGCATCTATAGATGTGCATTGTCACAAAGTTTGAGATTCAAACTCATTTTATAAAAAATCATATGAAAATAGCAATTTCATGTGCATATGCACTCGAGGACAAAACACTATTGGTGTGCATATTTTCAATTTTTTTTTGAAAACTCCTAAGTATGGTTTTGCAAAGGGTTTTCACGATTGCACCGAAGATATGGTTTACACTGAATATTTTGCCGAGATGCAACTCCTCTTCATTTGAGGGGAGAAACGGTGTTTTTGGTGGGCAAAGGGTTATTGGAGGACTGCTGAAGTAAAAAAGTGAGTCATCTTCTTAATACGACAGTTTTATGGGAAGGACAGTGTTATTGTTTCAAAAGACAAACAAACTCATCAATGAGAATATTTGATAAAAGAGTCAACTCGTCGCATTTCAAGTAAGGCCTTGTTCAGTTTCTTCCTCTAAAGTTTACTCTCTATCCCATCGAATGTTTGACATATGCATGGAGTATTAAATATAGAGTAAAAAAATAACTAATTGCACGGTTTGTGATTAATTTGCGAGATTAATCTTTTAAGCTTAATTAGACCATGATTTGACAACGTGGTGCTACAGTAACGTATGTGCTAATAACAGATTAATTAGGCTTAATAAATTCATCTCACGAATTACTTACAGGATTCTGTAATTTGTTTTTTTATTAGTATACAAACACCACATGACACTCTTATATAACAGCCAACGTAACACTCCAATACTTTAATACTTGAATTCAACATTTTCAACCTACTGAAAATGCCGTACGGCCACCTGGCAGTTGCCGACTGGCCTGTCGGCGCCTCCATCTTTGCGTCCTTCGCGCCACCCCACCCTTTGCTTTGGTTTCCTCGTGACCAGCGGCGGATCCAAAGGGGGGGGCTGGGGGGCTCCAGCCCCCTCTAATTTCTTGATTTCAAGCCTAATTACTGTAGCAAAAGTTTGATTTCACCATTAAATCTTCGTGCAAATCAACATTTCCATTGTTTTAGCCCCCCTTATCCCGCATCGTGCATCCGCCACTGCTCGTGACGGTCGTTTATAAAAACAAGTGGCCCTGTCCAAATCCATTGAAACAGATGAAGCCCATCACCGGAGACTCATATGTGGGGGGCCACAGTTCCTATCGACTTGACTAATGACTTGATTCAGTTTTTTTTTTCCTTTTAATTTGAATCTTTTATATTTTATTTGAGGCCAGACTGACAGATTCTGGAGGAACTGGGAAATGATTGTGCCGGCTAATGTAATTTAACAAATCAAGGAAATTATTTAAACAAAATTGAATGGGTACCTTATATATGAAGCCAATGGATTAAAGCCACTCTTTGGCACTACAGCTTTCTTCTTGCCCCTTTCACAATGACAGTTAACAAAAAGATTAGTTTATGCTCCTAAAGTTGCCAATTATTGACACTTGAAGATCATTCATCCTCGTTGGAAAATCGGAGCTTCTGGCGTCCGTTCAGCAACACGGTCTCTCTCAAAGGTCGGTGCCTTGTCTTCCTTGTTTCTTTTCTTTCGGATTTGGATAAACACACGGTTACGTGACGGCTTGTCATCGTCCACTTTGGATTCTTTTGCTGATGACGAGCCAGCCAAAAAGCAAGATTTGTCATAATCCAGTGATCCTAAATCATATATATTTTTTGCTTTCTCTGAAGATTCCGTTATTTCCAGAGGTGTGCAGTGCAGGCGTGCAGCCACTAGTCTATTGATTTGTCATTTCTGTGTTAGTGCAAATCTTTCTCCTCTCTTAATCGCTTGATTGAAATCAGTTACTACTACTCACTTGACGCTCTGAAGATCCCGTGGCTGTGGAACCGAATCGACGATGGCCGGAGTTGAGGAAGAAGGCGAGGTGGCGGCGCTGCGGGAGGCCCTGAGGCAGCAGGCGCAGGCCGTGGAGGAGCTGCGAGCGGAGCTGGAGGAGGAGCGGCAGGCTGCGGCGTCAGGGGCCGACGAGGCGCTGGCCATGATCGTGCGCCTGCAGGCGGAGAGGGCGGCGGAGCGCATGGAGGCAGAGCAGTTCCGCCGGGTGGCGGAGGAGCGGATCCAGCACAACGAGAACACGCTCGCGTTCCTCAAGGCCGTCGTCTTCCACCAGGAGATGGAGATCAGCTCGCTCAACCGCAGCCTGCTCGCCGTCCAGGCCACCGGGGACGACGACCCCCTTTCGCCTGCCGCGGCCGTCGATCTCCCCTGGCTGCGGAAGCTGGCCAAGAACGGCACCGTGGCATCCAGGAGGAACGCGTCCCTCCCGGCGGCACACCTGGAGGAGCTCTGCTCGGAGCTCGAAGTCGTCGTCGACACGGACGCCGGCAAGAAGTCGACGGTCGGCGACAGAAGGCCTGCGAGGACGGTCAATCTGGCGGCGCCAACGCCCAGGCTGCACCGGTCGGCCTCCCACCGCCTCCTCCGGCGCGCGCCGAGCTACTCCGCGCAATGCGGCGTGCACTCAGCAGGCAAGGTCTCGCCAGAGATCATCGCCGAGGAAGACGAGAAATCGTGCAAGAGCAACTCCGCCGCGCTGGAAGCCGACATCGAGCAGATCAAGGCCACCGTGCAGTCTCTCCAAACAGAGCTCACAAAGCTAAGAGAATCCACCTTGTCCGTCGGCGACGCACATTCCCAGATACTAGCCGAGATCCACGCAAAGCTCGACGGCGGCATCACGCCGCAGCGGCAGAGTAACTTCGAAGGACCAAGCCCTGAGCTGCTGAAGAAGAAGGCCACCAGGGAAGGAGGAGGAGGAAGCAGCAGTTATTCTTCGTCTTCCAAGGAGCAGAGCTACCAGCCACAGGCTGAGCGTGAGCTGCTGATGAACCATTTCATTGAGGTACGTGGCCTCACCTTCTCTGCTAGCACCATTGTTAGGCCCCTGATCAAGGCCGCTGCATCCATGTCACTGCTTAGGTGCCTCCTGGTTTTGGTCTTGGCCGTCGCGATTAGAAAAGTTCTGATGAACTCAATCTGTAAGCAATGCCATGATTAGTTCTGTCAATGGACAATTTCTTTTGCTGATTTTTTTATTAGTAGCTCCCTTTTTAATCAGACATTGTAATAATATATATAGCATCTCTTCTGAGATGAACAGGAGGTGAAACAATAATTTGCGGCCTTTTTTTTTATCTTACTGTTATGTTACTGAAGAAACATTGACTAGCATGGCAAATCAATGCATGAGTGCTTGTTGACCACAGTTTGTATATTTTGTTTTTCCTAATGCAAAAAAGACGTGAGCCAACGAAGGATTTTCGTTATTGTTTTTGTAGATGGATTTTAGTTGTTGTTAGCTTCAGGGATGTGAGATAACTGGCTTTTGAGCAGCGTCTTCTGAATTGTCTGTCTCAACAGGCGATGATGTACATAGTGTGAGAACTGAAGATTTAGACGGCATTGATTGGGTATGAAGATTTTCAGGTGTGAGTAAAAGATTGATGATTGCCAAATTATTTTGCTTTTTTTCTTCTTTTTTTGGTTTGCCCCAATGTTGGCATATACAAAGCCAAGCATGACCCATGATACAAAGATCCCATATACCTGTGCCCCATGTACAATGCTGGTACTGTGACAGAAAAGGTACAGCCCGTCTAAAGTTATATAGGAGATAATTTGTAAAGGTCCTTAACCGAGCAGAAATGGTTATTCTATTTTCTATTCTAGAATTCAAGAGAGGGAAGTTTAAACTTGAGTTAAATGCATGGGAGGTCTTTGAACTTGTCTTGGGGGTGCTATATAGGTCCTGAACTTTGAAAATACATTTTTGGATACATAAACTTGTTGAATGATATACCGCAGATTCATAGTTGCCTCGTGGCAGAAAATTATGCACCGACCCCCCTAAAAAATAGGGGCTATTGCGTTCTTGCTCCTACTTTGATGTCCAGTTGTGATTTTACCTCTGCTTTTATCATCGTTGTGATTTTACTCATGTTTTTTTAAAACGAAGCTTAAGTTTACCCCTATTCCGTGAACAACAGGTAACAGTGTCAAATGGTCTCAGTAAGGATAAGTTTGCTCATGCGAAATTACCCCTACTTATCTGAATACATTGTATACATTGTGATTTTACCCCTGTTATTTTTAAATTTGACAGCATCATTGCACAACTTGTTACGTATGATTCCACATAGCATGCAAATATAGATATATAATATCACATCAAGTGAAAGTGTAGCAAAAGTATCCATACAGTACCAAGCAAGTTTCCATGCGACTAAATAGCTAATCCCTAACTCAATTGTCCATAGCTTCTCATCACGGACTTGCATGACCACAAGCAATCATGGATTGATTCTATAGTCAGCATCTGCAATTGGCCAATCCGGACTATATTAGGTAGAAAGGGGTGGGGTGCAGTGCCAGCCCTGAGAGGAAGCTGGAACATGTACATGAACATGCCCTTTGCCACTGTAGATCATCAGCATATATTCCCACAGGGCAAAAATTTTTCCCATTTGAAGATCAATGCCTATATTCCCAACCTATGTAAGAATTCATTTTCACCATAGGCTATAGAGCATAGAAAAATTTACATCAGTGGCACCAAGCATTAGGGAAAAACATCAGCTTCCAGACCTGACCGACGAAGTGCGCCGTGGCTGCTGCAAATGGAGAATGAGAGGCGTCGTGCCGCTGGCTGGGTTCGACGGCTGATCCCTCCTGTCCCAACACAGCGCAGGACGCGACGGCGGCGTTCAGTGCCACTACCGATGCAGCATGAGGCGCGGCTCGTGCAGCAATGGCAGCTAGGGTTTTGTGGAGAACAGGAGCAGAGGCGGACCGATGGGAGGAGGCAGCGCGGGGTGGGAGGAACGTTGGCGGCCACCAGCGAGGCACGCTCACGCGACGCCATGCCGCAGGCCGACGACGTCGTCTCGCCCCACTAGCGCCTTGTGCGGTGAGCCGGCGGCGCGGCCTGGCCTGAATGCCATGACGCGAGGGAGGGGAGGAGGAGGAGGAGGAAGAAGAAGAGGAGGGACGTCGCACCGGCCACGGCCCGCTCGCGCCAGCCGCCGCCGCCTCGTCCGCACCCGCCACCGAGGGCCACCGCGCCGGGCCGCCGCCGCCAAGGGCCACCGTGCCGTCGCCTGATCCACATCGGGAGGGAGAGGGAGAGAGAGAGAGAGATCAAGCGAAGAGAGAGAGAGAGGATACGGTAGATGATAGGGGGATTAGGGAGGGTACGAGTGGATAAGGGGTATTATTGTCCTTTGGTCTTATTGTTAAGGGTTTTGTTATTTTTTAATTTTTTTATTTCAAATACAACTAACATAGTTAAAAGTAAGGGTAAACTGAGCCTTAGCAGTTACAAAGTAGGGGTAAAATCACAATGATGACAAAAACAATGGTAAAATCATAATTGGACATCAAAGTAGGGGCAAGAACACAGTATTCCCTAAAAAAATATGCCCACTAAACAAATCAGTCCCCGACGGAGAAGATGAAGCTGCCATTGCTGTTCATGGCAATGCTGACGTCGCTGCTGGTCGTGTCGATGCTGGAGCCACTCCGACGTGGTGCACTGCACAGCGTGCTCCTCGTACCTGAAGTCCACGCGGCAGGGCCTCTGCGATGCCTGTGTCTACGACTGCTGTAGGGCCCTACACCTCCACACTCCTCCACGGTCCTAACAAATTCAAGGATGCCTTCTCCGTGGAGCTCTAGGCGATCTACCGCGGCGACCTCATCTTCCTGGCCAGGGATGCGTCCGCGCCCTCGGCGGTCTGGGGCCGCTCATCCTCTACATCATCGTCAGTAGGTCGATCGCGCTGCTCGACACCAACACCATGGGCCTCACCGTGCTGGGCATCGGGCGCCGGCCAGCACGTGAGCTAGGCGAACCTGTCATCACCATGGGACTATGAAGGGCACGACACGCATGTGCCATCCACCACGGGTGGCACCATCGCTGAAGCGTGCCAAGGTGACGGGCAAGATCGTCGTCTATGACATGGTAGAACAGAACGACGATGTACTGGCCAAGGGGCTTATGGTGAAGCATGCTCAAGGTCAGGCCGCTGGTCACCGCGTACTAGCGTTTATTTCATTCAGCCTCGACCGACATATATATATCCTGGTATAGGTTTGAGCCCCTGCTCAGTAGCCGTCGGCTCATGGAGCATCTCGGACACCGGCAACACCTTGCAGACCCAGCATGGTGATGTGCCTCCCGAGCACCATGCCCAGGTTGCCCTCCTCGTCCTCCACGGTGAAGGCCGCGTCGTCCACGCCGTGGTGCGCACCAGCTCGTACTTGCATCCACATGGGAGTCCGTCACCAGCTTTGCCTGCTGCCCACTACGTAAGATGTAGTTGGTCACTGGCATGTGCTTGTTCTTGGCGAAGTACAAGTTCAGGCTCATGTTCTTGTAGGGGCACACCGCGCCTGAGCAGGGAGGAAGTTGGAGAGCAGCGCGGGTGGGAGGTGGTTCGATTCAGGGGCTGATCTGTTCAGGGGGGCATATTTTTTTTGGGGGGTCAGTGCATAATTTTCCACCATGTGGCAACTATAGACCCACGGTGTATCATTGTTGGTGTTTTGAGTAAACACCGAGTAAATTTGTATTATTGCGTGTCTGGCCCTGGATGGTGTGCTAAGAGGACACGAGGTTTATATTGGTCCGGGCAGAATGTCCCTACGTCTAGTTCGTTGCTGCTGCTTGTGTTACTAGCACTGAAAGTTCGTAGTAGGGGTTACAAACGGTCGAGAGAGGGACGGGTCCCAAGTCTTTGTGGAAAGAACAAATGGGTACCGAGAGCTCGGTCGCTGCTCGGCTATGTGTTCGAGGTTCGATGCTAGTGGTTTTGATCTAATGTGCGATACCATGCGGTGTGATGCTCTGATGTCCCTTAATGGGACACCTTGCTTCCCCTTTTATAGGCCAAGGGAAAGCATAGGTTACAACGAGAGAAAAGAGGAGAATGAGAGAGAGAGAGAGAGAAGTGAAAGTCCTTCAGGGTCACCGAGCCTTTCTTTTCCTTTGCGTGGGTCCCGCTGACATGGCAAGTGGTGACAGGGATAGCTCCACACTAGGTGCTTGTCCACCGATGATGCCATGACCTGGCATTGTCAGTGGGTCATGACGTCCCACTCTACCCCCGTGGGTGGCGCGGCGAACCAGCATGCTGATCAGCAGCCGTACAGGGAGTAGGTAGCATAGTGACCACACGTCCATCACTGTGGGCGATGTGAGTTCCCTAGAATGACATGTCGTGGGGACAGGTCATGTTGAGACATGACTGCTCCCTACACGATGTCAAAAGTTTGACCTTGGGTTGTACTTTTTGGCCGTAGTGGTTGGTGGCGACGTGAGCTTCTATTAGGATCCATGCCCGAGGGGTCAGGCGAGGTGGAGCCAGCCCTCAGATGTTGGGCGAGGTGGAGCCAACCCTCAGGAGTCAACCAAGGTGAAGCCATCCTTAGGAGTCGGATGAGGCGGAGCCCACGACCTCAGTGGTCGACAAGAGCTAGAGCCAACCCTCGAGGGTCAGATAAGGTAGAGTCTATGGCCTCAGTATTGGGAGAGGCGGAGCCACACTCAGGGGTCGAACAAGGCGGAGCCCATGGCCTCGGTGGTCGACAAGAGCTATAGTCACGTTCTTGACCTTTCGGATGAATCAACGTTGATGGTTATTAGCTCCACTCTTTGGGTATCCTAGTATTGGTCTCTGATAGTAGCCCCCGAGCCTGTGGAGGAGTAGAATACTCCTTTGGAGTTTTTTCTGAAAGGGAGGACTCTGAGGGCCCTGGCCTTCTTTTGTTGCCCATGGCATGTCCTAGGGACGGTGATTCCCTCTTGTAGAGGTCAGACCCTTTGTAGGTATGGCTATGAGATTTGGTGGTTCACCCCCAACGAAGCGGAGCAGAGGTCTAGGGGTTCACCCCCTAAACATATCTGCCATCCGATAGCGCCGAGGTGAGTCATTAGCTCCTCTATTTTTCCCTGTTTTGGTTGGATTTCATTGTGACTTATGCATTTCATTTCTTACATCATCATGAGGTGGCGTAATCCATTGGCATTGGCGCCAAAGAAGAGTGTCGCCCTTCAAGTGAGGCGGCAGCCATCGGCTGGCATCGCACCCATTTTGGGCAGGGAGCGGCGTTGGTGTGACTGCGTCGCTAGCCGGTCAGGCACCACCCATGGTGGCGCCCGTATCCTCGGTGGGACAAGCGGGCATGGGGGCTTAAGGGACCACTGCCGATGACGGGTAGACGGGGCTGCCGACCATGCTCATGGCGCTGACCATGGCAGGCGCAACGTAGCCAGTCACGACCCCACCGACGTAGGTGGAGGTGGCGGTGGCTGTGATAGGTGGGCCACAGCTAGACGCAATCGTGGCGGTGTCTGAGGCAATGGCATGACCCGCGCCACTGGTGGCCCAAGCGATGACGCCTAACGTGGGCCAAATGGAGGGGGACCTGGCTGAGGGGTCCCTGGACATTATGGTGGTTGGCAGAAAGGACCAGCGAGGAATTGTCCCTGGCCCTAACATCAGGAGGCAGCGATTCGCCCATGTGGGGTGAGCCCCTACTCTGGTGGACATATTCATAGGAGCCAACATCGACGCTCTTCACCCTCGACGATGCCACCAAGAGCATGAAGCAGGATAGCCTCGATGTGGGGATCACATCCGTGCTGGAAGCCTTGGACCACGCTAGGGGTGCCTTGTGTGACATCATCGTTCCCTCTGGCTGAGTATTCGCTTGATCCTGCCTCTCACCCTTTTCTATCTTTATGTATTTTTGTGTTCTGGCCAACATCTTTTTTAGTCCCTTATCGCTCGTAGCCGGGGGAAATCTCGGTTCCTTCATGAGCAAAAGGAAAACTAGGACCACCTTGGTGAGTAGGTGTGGTTGCATAGGGAGGTGACCACCTAGCTTGTTGCCACCCAACAGAGGGTGGCTGAGCTGACTCCCCTTGCCAAGAAGGCGGACAGTCTTCGATTGCGGGTGGCCGAGGCCCGTTAGCGTGCAGACGAGGCAGAGAGGGTGTTCGAGGGCCTATCAGTGAGATCATGGAAGGACAATGAGGAGGCCACCAAGGTCAGGAGGGAGTGGGATGAGCTGCTCCAGAAGGATGCCGAGACCTGTCGGTGGATCCTCGAACTTCTGGCCAAGGTGGAGAAGGAGCAGGAGCTGAAGCTGGGAGTCAAGGGGAAGCTCATGGCCTTGGAGAAGAGGGCGAGTCTGGATGCCGCATCGGTCGCCTGGCTATGCAAGGAGCATGACGAGCTACTCCAAACCATGGAGAGGCTCTGCTCGGAGCATGGCGCGGCTCGCAAGGAGTGTGACCAGGCCCTCCGAGAGCGCAACAACACATAGCAGAAGGTCGGCTCCCTCCAGGTTGAGCTTGGAGTCACAACGACCTAGAGGCTAGAGGTTGAGGGCGTCTCTACTAGGCTGGCCATAGACCTCACCTAGGCGAGGAGGAACCTTCAGGCGGAGAGCGATGAGCTCAGTATCCTAAGCACCACCCTCGGAGTGGTCTGCGATGACCTAGGGGTGGTGCGGTTGGAGAGGACTAGTTCGCTCGCTACCCATGCCATCGAGATCACGGTGTGGGTGTGCCAGCTCGAGAGGAACTCCCTTCGCACCAGGGTCAACCAATCCTTCGCGATTGCTCATTCTCATTATGGGGACAACATCGACTTGGAGATGATGAGCCTTGGCTTCGCACCTGGCTATTGAAAGGATCAAGATGCCTAAGAGGGGGGTGTGAATTGGGCTAATTCTAAATTCTTTGCAATAATTAAACCCTACACTTAGCCCACTTCACCCCTTGTGCCTAGAATGTGTTTCTATTGATCTTACGCATAAAAGTTTTGCACCCTAGGTTTCAATCCTACTCTAGCATGGCAATTATAGGAATGTAAATACATGAAATAAATTGCTCAAATGTAAATGTTCAAAGTAAAGAGAGGGAAAGGAATGCGGCGATGTTTTCCTAAGGTATTAGAGAGTTGCCACTCCCCACTTGTCCTCGCTGGACCATCTACGCAAGGGTGTAGCTCCCCCTTGATCCACGCAAGGATCAAGTGCTCTATACGGGCTGATTCTTCGACACTCCATCATGGTGAATCACCCACAACCGCTCATAACTTGAGTTGGGTCATCCACAAGCTCCGCCGGATGATCACCAAACTCCCAATCACCTCTAAGCCATCTAGGTGATGGCGATCACTAAGAGTAACAAGCACAAACTCTCACTTGACCACGACAAGCCTAATGAGATGGGTGGATGCACACTTGCTACTCTCCTTGCACTAATGAGGACCTTAATCTTGGATTCTCAAATCTCAATCACCTCACTAGGCTCTTGCTCTCCCTTGCACTCTCAAGGTGTTTCTCAGCTGAACAAATGGGCAAGAGACCTCCCTTGGATGAGTGGAGTAAGTATTTATACCCCCTCATTCAAAACATAATGTTTGGAGGCTGAGTCAACATTCTGCGGGGTGACCGAATGCTCTGGTTAGTTATACCCACAAAGAGCCATTAAGTTCTGACCAGACTCAGCACTGACCGGACGTGTCCAGTCAAGAAAAACACTCTCTAGAACCTTACTAATGTTGACCGAAAGCTGGCATGCAGAGTCCGGTCACTTCACTATTCAATGTATGGTCAGTTACCGGATCCTGACTAGTGTCCGGTCGGCACTGACCAGACGCGTCCGGTCAAGAAAATCCTTCTCTGGAACCTCTTTAGAGTTGACTGGACACAGGCACCCAGCGTCCGGTCACTTTTCACTCAGCGTCCGGTCAGTACCAGACGACTGCAGTTGATCAAATGAACTGACCGGACTCTCCCTCTAGTGTCCAGTCACAACTAGACCAACGTCTGGTCAATCATTTGACCCTCCATTCACTTCCAACTCGAAATTCTATGTGAATGAAGTTTGCTCCAATTGATCTTAGGGCTACTCCTGAGCTACCTAGTGCTAGGTTTGATAAGTGTGCACCACACCTAACCCACTAGACTCACCTAGGTCAAGCTACTAGTCCGTACCCCCCTTAATAGTATGGCCAAAGGAAAAACAAAGTCCTAAACTACTCTAAGTGTCTCTTCAACACCAAACGACACTTAGAACTTGTCCATCCTTAACCTTGTCATCCATCCTTTGAAAACCAAAATGATTTCCATCAACGGGGCCATGACAACCATGATTGCCCAATCAATTGCCATTACCATGACCTAACTCAAATTGCCTCTACAACACACACGTTAGTCATAGTAATCTTGTGTCGTCATTAATCACCTAAACCCAACTAGGGGCCTAGATGGTTTCAATCTCCCCCTTTTTGGTGATTGATGACAATACAACCTCGAGTATGTAGAAGAGATTAGTGAGGTTTTCAACATGCTTGGTTCATATAAGCTTTTGACAATAAGAGCAAAGGGGTTAGACATGCTTATATGACCCAAGCCAACATGGTGTACTCAATAGATATAAAATAAGCATGAGTACATAAGCTCATTTGAATCGGAGTAAAACACAGAAGCAAAGCAAATGAACATAACCAAGTGACATGACATATATAAAGATATCAATGTAGAGAGCACACATGTCACATAAGTCTCACCATCACAAGTATGTAATGCAATGCATGAAAGAAAACATGAATGCACAAAGTATCACACATAAAGAAATGAATCACATGCTCCCCCTAGATCACATGCTCCCCCTAGATCTAACATACTCGCTCCCTCTCCCCATTTGGCATCAAGCACCAAAACCTAAGGGTTGAACGACAGGATAGGAGCAGTCGAGTCTAGCGCTAAGGTGTGGTGAGAGATCTAGAACTGAGCAGCATCATCGCCTTACCCAGAACTCTGAGCGGTCTGACCCTCTATCACTGGAAGTGAAGGTGAAGCGGTCTGGGTCTGCTCAATAACTAGGGTGGCCTGTGACTCTAGAAGTATCATAGTTGGAAGTGGAGCCACATCTGCCTCTGTAGCTGTCGCTATCTAAGGTGGCTCAGAAGATGCAACAGATGACGGAATCATCTCTGTAGTCCTGGTTGTCGCAGAACTGACCAATTTATAAGAGCACAAGTACAATGGCAGCCCGCAAGTGGTCACGCTGTCATACTTGAGCCCATATAAACCCAGTAGTCCGTCGAGTACCACGATGGGTCTCGATAAATGATCCATAAACAACCAAGATCGTACATGATTCAACATACATATCAAATATTATATAAAGTTCGCAGATACATTTCCATCATCAGAGTATGAAACAAAGTTATTACAAACCAAGTTTGATAGATAATAGCGGAAGCAAATTAAGTTTGAAAGTAGCATTTGCCAACATAGTTTAGTACAGTGCCAACATACGATCACAGTCCACAAAAGCATATAGAAGGATTAATAAAGAAGCCTGCCCAAGGCTTACTCCTCATCCACAGCGGGATAGAAGCAACTCTTGCAATAACCATGATAAACTATGCCATCTACAACAATGGGAAATAAAACCCTGAGTATGAGAAGGTACTCAGCTAGACTTACCCATCATAAACCAGAAATGAATTGACTCCAAGGATTGTGCAAGGCTATATAAGTGGTTGTAGCTTGACAACATTTTGCGTAAAAAGCGATTAACTTAGTTATACAATTCTGATTCCATTATCAAGTTAATTATGACTATTCATCTCTAAATTAGCAACTATCCTGTGCCAAACATGTGGTAAATCATTTTAAGAGCATACAATAGTAACCATAGCAGGTATAGAAATTTCATGTTTATCTAAACCATCATATTCCATAATACAATTACTACGAGGTTGGAGCTAGCCAAGTTTCTCACTATCCGAGAGAGATGGCGATTCAAATCGTTTTCAACCAGCTGAGAATTTATTCCTAACATAAACCTAGGTCTACTAGCCATGGTAGCCTTAGGTCACCTTTGGTACAACTTAAGTACATATTTCGTGGGTTCGCCCAGCGCCGCACAATTAGGGACACCAAATGCCAGGACGTTCAGGCCCAGCCTACCCTTGGGCTCAGTCTGGCTCCCCGCACATCCTTACAACCATCCAAAGTGCGCACTCTTACAGAGCGGGGCCCAGCCTAAGTTGAGCAACTCGGCTTCACGATCGGAACGATTTATCCGGCCAGCTAAGTGATAGGCATGCGTTCAATCTTGTCAAAAGGTCCAACAATGGTATGGTCCTTAATTGGCATGGCTAAGCATATATTCGATCCTGGACCTACATAGGGTTAAAGGTATATTTCTGGACAAGGAAAATATATGCATCGAGGGGTTCCAATCAACTCTTATAACCTAATGCATCAATCATAAAAGGACTCGAGTAATATTTTGTAAAATACTGGGAAACTTAGAATGCTCCGGGGCTTGCCTTTCAGAAAGGAAGTGGGGCGGTGGTCAGGGCACTCCAAAAGCTCTTCTGAGGTCTGCTTCTCTTCTTCGGGAGCTGTGGCTTGAGGAATCTCCTGCTGGTCCCCTTCCTCTCCTTCGTTGAACTCCAACAACGTTATCTCCTCTGTCGATCCTAGATGCATGAGTATGGCATAAGATATTGCGAATGCATACTTGCTGACAAGTATAGTATGATGATACATGATGAATGGATTCTTGTAAGTATTCTTAATAGCATGGTGTTAAAGTAATAACAAGTGCATCACATTTTACTGAGTATGTGCATATCTCTTCTTGATTACTTAATCAAACACGTTAACAATTCATTTACTATACCACAAAACAGCAGCTACTTGTTTTACTCATAACTGAAGTTCTACTTATCCAAATGCTGTGATCTTAAACTTTCTGGAAATCTTATAAAATTGTCTACAACTCTTATTTAATCACCAAAAGCTAATTCACAATCTATCTTAACCAAAACAGACAATCAAACCAGTGCTGTCCAGAAATTCCAGAGATCAAGCATTTCGGAATACTAACTTTAAACAGCTATAACTCCTAAATCCCTTGGCGTATTGTCCTGAAATTTTGACACAAGATATATGAAGAAGTTACCTACAACTTTGTTATTAACCATTCTTACAGCAAACATCATTCTTGCTATGCTACATACCACACCACAGAATCTGTCCGAAAACTCTTCTCACCCGAATTATAAAGCAACGATATTCCTATTGCATATAGCCATTCCAAATTTGACCTCACCAATCATACCAACAGTACAAGGACATCAAATACACTCAAGAAATCATAATGACCATGCCCAAACTATTTATTTAAATACCTTTATCAATTTACTAATATACTTAGGTTAAATAATAAACATATACCAAATGTACATCATAAATTCTCAGTAATTTATAGTGGCTTACTAGTGCTACCAATAGACTACTGTAAAAGTTTCATGCCATTTTACCAAGTAAAACATCCTATGCAAAAATGATAAGGCATAAAGGCTTAAAATAACATAAATAGGAAACCCTAGTGAAAAGTGTCAAGCAATAGATTTTATATTTTTCTTAGCATCAATAAGGTACTAGGACAACCTCCAATAAATTTCATGAGCATTGGATTCATAGATAATTTATAACAATTCACACAAGGATCACCTAATTATAAAAAGAAAATCTATAACTCAAAAACTATTCATGCACTGACCCTCAAATTTTTACCAGAGCTTATACTTATCAAGAAAAGCTCACCATATAAATTTCATAATTTTTGGAGCAAAGGAACTCTAGATATAAATTAAACAAATTTACATGCATTTAAAAACACATTTCAAGTTTCAATTAAATTCTTCCAGAACTCTACTACAAGTGCTAAGATTATATTTTTCCTAAATACTACACTTCACCAAGATCCTAACAAAATTTGAACCACCAAATTTGGATCTACCAAACTCCAGATATAAGTTTTACAAAACAACATGAAATCTATAAATAATTGAGCTATCCTACAACTCTATAGTCACTGATAAACGGGACCTGCTGGTCAGTCGACCCCACATGTCAGCAAGACAAAATAGGGCAGCAGCGCGGACTCGACGCGGACTGGCCACAGCTCGTTGCCGGTGAGCTCGCCGGCGGTAGCGACTACACCTACATGATCTACTCATCCACCCGCACCCGGTGGTGGCCTTTGCATGGCCGGAAGAAGCACAGAAGCTCTTCACCGACGACCATGGCGGACGGCGGCGATGGCGCGGCGGTACGCCGGCCAACTCCGGCCAAGGCCCGGTAAAGCGATGGTGTACTAGCCTATGAGGAGGTCCAACGGATCTTAAGGAGGTGACTAGGACATTGCGGGTGCTACGGTTGAGCTCGGCCACACACGCCACTGCACGGCGGCGCACAGAGCGCAACAGCGAGGTCACCGTTCTAGCTAATCGGCGGCGACACAAGGGTCTCCATCATGCCAATAACTAGGCCTAGGGTTGCTCAGTTCGGTGCTCATGAAAGGGGGACACAAAGGTGGGGAAGCTACACTACGGCAAGCTTGCATGCCACGGTGAGCATGGTGACTACGGCGGCGCCGGTGGCGTGTTCTAGCGGAATCGCATAGTAACATGGGGTCAGTGAGGTACACAAGTACCACAGCTCATAGGCGATTCTAGGATAAGTAAAATAAAGGCACGAGGTGCACTGAGGAGACATGGAAACAACAGTAGCCAGGGTGAAGCTCCGGCGGGGATGCACCCGTGGTGGCGCAACGCGAAAAGCAGCTTACCAAAGGCATGACTGTGGGCGTTGCAAGGTGGGAAAGGTAGAGCAGAGTGAGGCGTAGCCTTGAGTGTAGCCGATGCGAGAATGGAGTGGTGGTGAGCATGCGTGGTCTCAGCAGAGGTGGTGCGGTCCTCGGCAGTGCTGCAGACGAGCTCCATGGTCAAGGAGGAAGCAGGGAGATGCAAATGTGAGCGCGGGGATGGAGCGGGCGAGTGCAGGGCGCGATATAGTGCGCTCTGGCCCAACACGGCCATGCTGGGCAGGACGCCGGCGATGCGCGGCTTCGCTTCCACCATGCGGCGGCCATGCTCTGGCGTCGGTCGGCCACTGAAGGCCGATTCAATTCAGTCATCAGCGTCCTGATTCAAGCCTGATAGCATGATTTGAAAGCGTCCGATCACCTAAACCATGAAGAATTAGCGCCAATGATCTAAACCAAAGTTGTAGCCCTATGTATGAGCTAAAATTCTTATTTAAGGATCAAGGCCTAATTCTAAATGGTTAGTGAGTAAAATCATCTCAAAGGTGAGCTTGTCAGCATTGTCAATTAACTTGACTTAGAATTTGCTAAGTGTTGAAAAACAGTGAAAAGCTGATTTTTGTGAGCCAATTTCAAACATGTTAGGAGCTAAACTAGTCTATGACCCAATGATAAAAGTTGTTCCCCTTATCAAATACTACAACTTTGCTTTAGTGACCACATCCATGCAAGGTCTCTATCATATAGTTCAAACTTGGTCAAACCCATTACAATCAAATGATGACTTGTACTTAAACTATGACTTAGTGACCAATTTATCCCTAGCCATGAATACCAAAGTTATTCATAATGACACTCTAAACATGTTTACACTATTTATAAGGTCACACAATCATTTCATACATTGGTTACACATAATGCTTTCCAGGTCAACATGCATAGCATCACTTAAGTACTTGATCATGCAAAGTGATCTTCATGAACATTGTTTCACTAGTCATCCTAAGTGTAGCTAATATGTTTTAGTGACTCACATCCACCATCTACATGTATTAACTCATGGTCATATGCATATATACAAGGAAACATAAAATAACAAGCATGTTTCATATGTTTCAATCACATGTTTCAATTGTAAAAGCTTATCTATGAATGCTCGATGCTCATGCTCATGCAATGCGAGTCAAATTATGCAAGCTTGACACCTAGGGTGTTACAGCCCCTCCCCCTTATAAAAATATCATCCTAAGATTTGCAAGACATACTATTCTTGGAAAAAGGCGGGCTAAACCTCTCATAAATAATCCTCTCATTCCCACATGACATCTTGTTCACTGTGATTGTTCCATACCACCTTATAAAACTTAATGACCTTACTCCATGTTACTCTTTCCATCTCTTCTAACACTCGGATTGGCTTCTCTTCATAGGTCAAATCCAATTGAAGCTTTATGTTGGTGGGTGCAATAGCTTCTTTAGGTACACGAAGACATTTCTTCAACTGAGAAACATGGAAGACATCAAATATTGCACTCATCTCTGGTGGAAGTTGTAACTTATAAGTGACATTCCCTTTTCATTCCATAATCTTGTATGGCCCTACATATCTAGGCGCAAGTTTCCTTTTCACTCCAAATCTCTTCACCCCTTTCATGGGTGATACTTTCAAGTATACATAGTTACCCACCTCAAAAGTCAGTGGTCTTCTTCTTTTATCATCATAACTCTTTTACCTCGATTGAGCTGCCTTCATATGCTGTTGGATAATACGCACTTGCTCTTCAAGCCTCAGTTACAAAGTTGATACCAAAGTATCTTCTTTCACTGGGCTCAATCTAATTCAACGGAGTTCTACATTTTCTGCCATACAAGGCTTTAAATGGAGCCATCTTGATGCTTGCTTGATAACTGTTGTTGTAGGAGAACTTAGCTAAAGGTAACCATTTCTCCCATGAACCTTTGGAAGATATAACACAAGCTCTTAGTAAATCTTCTAAGATTTGGTTCACTCGCTCTGTCTATCCTGAAGTTTGAGGATGGTATGCTAAACTTCTGATCAATTTAGTTCCCAAAGCCTGGTGCAAGTGTTCCTAGAAACAAGCTATGAACTATGGTCCTCGATCTGAGATTATGGTCCTAGGTACTCCATGTAGTCTCACGATATGAGAAACATAGAGTTTGGTGTATTTCACTACGTGATCTGTTGTGTTCACCGGTATAAAATGAGCTAACTTGGTGAGATGATCTACAATGACCCATATAGAATCATGACCTTGCTGTGTTACTGGAAGGCCTGTGATAAAGTCCATACTAATTTCTTCCCATTTCCAACCTAGAATAGACAATGGCTGAAGTAATCCGGTAGATTTCATATGAACAGCTTTTACTCTACCACAGTTATCGCACCTAGCGACATAGGCTGCGATCTCCTTCTTCATCTTAGTCCACCTAAAATGGGTCTTCAAGTCTTGATACATTTTGCTACTACCCGGATGGATAGACAATTTGGACGAATGAGCTTCCTCTAAAATTTGATTTCTAAGCTCACGGTCTTTTGGTACCACAAGTCGGTCCTCAAACCATAGCACACCCCTTTCATCTAATCTAAAATGCTTGGTTTCTTGCTCTTGCATCTTTCTCTTGATGTGAACTATGCCTATATCTGTCTTCTGTAGCTCTATGAGTTTGCTCTCAAGTGAACAACTGATAGTGATATTGTGCAGTACACCAGGATATAACAAATTAAACCCATCTTCCAACAATGCTTCCATAGTGTTGCAATGAGCTTTTCCAACTAAGTGCATCGGCTACAACATTGGCTTTCCCTGGATGGTAGTGCATTTCCAAATTGTAGTCCTTAATTAGCTCTAGCCATCGTCGTTGTCTCATGTTCAGTTCTAGTTGGGTAAAGATATACTTGAGACTTTTGTGGTTAGTATATATATGACATACATTGCCCAACAAATAATGTCTCCATATCTTTAATGCATAAACAACTGCTGCAAGTTCTAAATCATGAGTAGGGTAGTTGACTTCATGTTTTCTCAACTGCCGAGAAGCATATGCAATAACTCTTCCTTCTTGCATGAGCACACACCCCAAACCTATACCTGATGCATCACAAAATACATCGAAAGGCTTCTCAATGTCGGGTTGTGCTAGAACAGGAGCTGTAGTTAATAGAGTCCTGAGGGTGTGAAAAGCTGCTTCACACTCTGGTGTCCAACTGAACTTTTCATCTTTCTGAAGTAGCCTTGGGCTTAGCTATTTTGGAGAAATCTGGAATGAAACGACGATGATTGTAACACCCTAGGTGTTTGTCACCAATTAAGCAAGTGGGTTTAAGCTCAACCATGGTATGTTAAGTAGTGATGGAGATGTTAGGTTAAACATATGAAAATGAGCCACCACTTAAACTTGGACCATGCACCATTGCTTACATGCTGCCCTTTCTAAAAAGTATGCTTGGGAAATGCTGGATGTACTTGTTTCATGTGTCTCGCATCAATATCCCTCTATATTGATCCATGGAAAAGTTTCATGAAGTTTGGAATCAAGAAGTCACATGAAATGGCAAGTTATATCCTTGTTGGAATGGCCTTATTAAGTGAATGAGAACATGTGTCATCAACAAAACCTTGCAACCTTGCCCAAATGACTCTAGATGAACTCTACAACAAAAGGCATGAAAGGTTCATGTTGAGCAAATGCCAAGAAAATGCTCCAATGGATCACAAAGGATAATTTAAGCTTTATCATGATCCTACTTTGGCCAAAGTAGAACTATAACTTCTGCACCTATTTTGAAGTTGGACATAAATAAAAGTTGAAGCTCATGTTATGTAGAAGAAACTTTGTTTTTGGAGTATACCATGGATCGGCTCAGAACCAAGTCTAGCAGTGGCTCAAAGTTGGAACCTGCTGCTGATTTTAGCACTTAGAAATATTCTAAGTCTAGAAATTCATCGACATCGGCATTGGCGTCTCGCGTTCTCCAAATTTTGTGAAGCAACTTGACTTGATCCCAAAATAAAAGTTGGAGCATACATCAGGAAGAAGAGCGTGCAAAAGGATGGCACTCGCTGGACCTTGTCTTGACCATCGATTTTTGGAGTTTGGTAATCGCTGTCAATGCATTGACACTTGCTAATTGGACACTAATTATCCGCTGATCCAGAGCTCTAATGACTTGGCAACTTAAATAAGAAATATAGAGCATGTCAAGGTGAACTAACTTTGTTTTGGTCCTAAGGCCCAATTCAGCCTAGATCTGGCCCAATTCGACACCCACCTTGCCCACACCGACGCCCGCCACGTGCTCAGGGAATTGCCCGAACGGCGACACATGTTGTGGACGTGGCCGCCATGCGCCTATGCTCACTGCCGTGTGGTCTGCCTCCACTGCCGTGCCCTGAGCCTGCTCATTGATGTGGGAGCACCAGAGCACTCGCCAAGCTTCTCTCTAGTCGCCCTTTCTCCCTCTCTCGTGCTATGACTCCACGCGCGGCCGCGTCCGCCATGGCCGGCTGGACGAGCTCTGCCGCCACCGTGTTCTGCCACACCACCCTTCCTCGGCTAGAGCCAAGAGCCTCAGCGCCCTCGCCTTCACCTGCCGTGCACGTCGAACCCCTTAGCCAACTCCCTCCATCGCCCGTGCTGCTTGTTGTCGGAGCCGCTGCCGTGGCCGCACCTCCACGCTCCACCTTGGGCCAAGCCGAGGCCACCGGTGAGTGCGCGCGACCCTGCTCGTGCTCTGCCGCCACTTCCCCCACCGCTGACGAGCCTCCTCCGGCCGGCAAACGGCGAGCTCCTATGCAGCCCCCTTCTAAAATCGCGATCAGGGACCCCATGCAAGAATTCGACAAAGGAAAGGGACCTAACTGCATAGTCTTTGACTCAAATGAATAGTACCAATAAGGACCTATTTGTAGGAAATTAGCTGAACTTTGGAAATTCATAGTAATTCATAGAAAAATCGTAAAATAGCAAATGATGACTTTTTGGAATCCTTGTGAAATTCTCTATGCACTAGATCTATAATATGGCATGTTTTAGTTTAAAGTTTTAGCTGTAAAAATGGATTTGTGCAGTTAGGGTTTGAATGCTAGTCTTACTTGTTTTTTTATAACTGCAGTTGTTGTGCTCAAATAATTGTGAAATTTTTGTGGAGTGATACTAATGTTATTCTTGATGTTTGGTAAAAATTTCAATATTTTAGGCTTCATAGTTTAAGAGTTATAAAAATAATAAATGTCCCTATTTTGATTTGCTCCTATTCTGAATGGGACTGCATGTTTGAATTAATTGGCTTAGTTAAGTTATGAATCATGACTTCATGATAATACATGAGTTGTATTACTTTTATTAAGCTTTTCAAAAAGCTAAATATCATGATTTTTGGTGAAGTAGATCTTGAGTTATACTCGCTTGAATCTCTCTGGCTGTTTCTGCCCAAACCCAGAGAGGGTTTCCTTGTTCTTATTAGTGGGGCCTTCTTAGTTGTAGAATTAGCTTTAGGTGTTTACAACAAAGTTGTTTATAATTTTCTAAGCTTTCTAAAACGTCTAGAACCACATTTATTGGACATGTATAACTCCATTTATAGCTGTTTAAAGTGGCATGTCAGTTTCTGTCTATGTTTTGGACAGAGATGCAATTATTGGATTAATTGACCCTTCTAACTGTAGAATCATCTTAATATGAGAATAAGAAAGTTGTATATAACTCACTTAAACATCTTGTGTTAAATTTTCTTGGTATTTGGCCAAATATTTTGTGAGTTATGCCTATTTAAAGTTGGGTTTCAGATATGACTGCTCTCTGTCAATTGTGGACTAGTTTCTGTAAATGGGTATATTTGACTTAGTTAACTTGAGAATCATGCTAAGATGATTAAAGATGAATTGTAGAAAATTTCATAAGCTTTCCAGAATGTCTTATTGCATGGCTATTGGATTTGTATAACTCTAGTTATGATCCAAACATGAAGCTGTTGTTTCTAGTCTAGAAATAGACATGCTAGTTGTGTTTGTTTACTCCTATGTGTTGCTAAGTGTGGCTTATGCCCTTGTTGATGGTCAAGTTATGATACTTGTGACCTTGTTAAACTTGTGTCATGCTTGATGTGCTTGCTCTCTATAGTTAGTTGTGTGATGTTAGTTAAATAGCTATTGGTGTCTATGTCTTGCATAATCTTGTGTTTGCCTTGAATGCTATTATATGATGCATCTTATATTACCATTCTTCATATTCATGCACTTGCATCTTGCATCTCATCTAGGTACGCTAGATGAACCACTGTGAAGGATGTGAGGTTGGAACCGAACCCGAAGACGGTGTATGGTGGACTTTTCCCAAAGATGGAAGGATCCCTAGAGTACATGCCTGAATAGGAGATGCTCACCAAGCGAGTGTCATCTAACAAGCACTGATCTAGTGTTGGATTCCAGGCAAGCCCCGGAGCATTCTAAGTCTCCTAGTATTTTACAAATGATTACTTAAGTCCTTATGATTGATGCATTAGGTTATAGGAATTGAATGGAACCACTTGATGCATATAAATTCCTTGTCCAGATATATACACCGTTAACCCTGTATAGGTCCAGGATCGAATATATGCATAGCCATGCTTAGACCGATAGAAGTCAGGTGATTTCCTGTCACCTGTGAGATATAGGTGGATACCGGAGCACGGTTGGCTATATTTGCTATCAGTGGAATAGAACCATGGGGTAAAAGAAAATCAAGGCCAGGTGGAACCTATGCGTAGGTTGACTCATGTGATTCCGTATGTGCCGATTAAAGACCATACCGTTGTTGGCGCTTCTGACAAGATTGAACGCATGCCTTTCACTTAGCTGGCTAGTTAACTCGTTCCGACCGCGAAGCCGAGTAGTTCAACTTAGGTCGGGTCCCGTTCTGTTGTGCACTCCTTGCAGGGAGCCAAACTGAGCCCAAGGGTAGGGTAGTCCTAAACATCCTGGCATTTGGTGTCCCCGATTGTGCGACGCGATATGAACCCGCAAAATGTGGACCTGAGTTGTACCAAAGGTGACCGTTGATCGGGTCTGCCTAGGTTTGTGTTAGGAATAAATTCCCAGCTAGTTGAAATCGATTTGAATCGCCGTCTCTCCTGGATAGTGAGAAACTTGGCTAGTCCCAACATCGTAGTAATTGGATTATGGAATGTGATGGTTCAGATAAACATGGAATTACTATACCTGCTATGGTTACTATTGTATGCTCTAAAAGATATACCACATGTTTGGCATATGATAGTTGCTAATCTAGAGATGGATAGTTAATATTTAACTTGATGACATAATTATAATTGTATAATTGAGTTAATCTCCTTTTATGCAAAATGTTGTCAAGCTACTTCCACTTATAAAGCCTTGCATACTCCTTGGAGTCAATTTTATTTCTGGTTATGACGGGTAAGTCTAGCTGAGTACATTCGAGTACTCAGGGTTTATCCCACCATGTTGCAGGTGAGGTTTTGGCCTGCTGAAGATGGTGGCTAACCGCCGGTGGGCTCGGTGACTCTATGTTATCTCTCATCTATATGCTTTTATCTGAAGATGTTACTTATGCTAGCAATGTATTTGGAATTTATATTAATGTAATCCTTTGAAAGCAAATGTTGTTTTCACTAATTGGTTTTGAAACCCAAACTTATACTATTGTTTGTGAAACCATTTGTAATATTATTTCCGCTGCAACTCTATGTATGTGATGTGTATTTGCTTAATCACGCGATCTTGGTTGTGATGTTGATTTACCAAGGTCTTTTGGGACACTCGGCAGACTACCGGGTTTATATAAGTGAAAGTATGCCTATGTCAATGTGTTAATGGGGACAACCATACTTGATCTTATATAAATTGGGCGGTTCTATCACAATAATAGCCTGCTAACCCTAGAAAACTCTGTACTTCATTAACCAAAGTCGGGGCCTTCCAATCCATGACCTCTTGTACCTTCGATGGGTCTACAGAGATTCCATCTCTTGATAAGATATGACCTAAGAAAGGTACCTTGCTCAACCAAAATTCACACTTGCTAAACTTTGCATATACCTTATGCTCCCTCAACCTGGATAGAACAATCCTTAGATGCTCTGTATGATCTTCCTCGTTCTCCGAATAAATCAATATCATCGATAAACTGCGACCACAAACTTGTCAAGCTCGGGCATGAATACCGAATTCATCAGGTACATGAAGTAGGCAGAAGCATTCGTTAGTCCGAAAGACATAACCAAATACTCATATAAGCCATACCTAGTGGAGAAAGCAGTTTTAGGTATGTCCTCTGGCCTGATCTTTATCTGAATGATAGCCTGATCTCAAGTCAATCTTAGAGAATACCTTTGCCTTCGCCAACTAATCGAACAAGATGTTGATGCGAGGCAACGTGTACTTGTTTTTAATGGTCACAACATTAAGTGGTCTGTAATCCACACACATTCTCAAGGACTTGTCCTTCTTCTTCACAAATAATGCTGGATAGCCCCATGGAGAGGAACTAGGTTGAATGAGACCCTTGTCCAATAGATCTTGTAGTTGAATTTTAAGTTCTGCTAACTCATTTGGTGGCATCCTATAAGGCCCTTCTTGAGATAGGTGCCATACCTAGCACTAACTCAATCTTAAATTCCACATCCCTATCAGGTGGTAAACCTGGTAACTCCTCTGGGAATACATCAAGAAATTCACAAACCACTAGAATATCGCAAAGGGTAGTGGTTTGGATAGCACAAGCTAAATGTTGGAGTTCAAAATTTTGGGAGAGGGGTACTAGAAAAGCATTTCCTCCCTTGGGTTCTCTCAACATAATAGTACGAGTGCTAGTGTCAATGAGAACACCATGATCCTTCATCCAATTCATGCCTAAGATTACACTTATGGACAACCCAGACAATACTATCAAATCCAGTTGTATACTCCCTCTCTAGTATAGAGATGAGCACATTTCTGACTATCTTATTTGTAGAAATAGTAGCCCCAACTGAACTTATATTATAACCACCCTTGCTTACTTCAATTATTTTCTGATCATGTCTAGATGCAAATGCTTGGCTCATAAAAGAATGAGAAGCTCCCGAATCAAATAAAACAATAGCGGGATGCTTGTTGACAAGAGACATACCAGCCATGACAACTTCTCCAGCGGGCACTTCCTCAATAGCGGTATAGTGCATGTATCCGGGATGTGCCCTCGAGTTTGCCTATCTCTGATTGTTCTAATTCTGATTGCCATTCTTTTTTGGGTGGGGGCATTCTTTGGCCCAATGACCCACTTGTTTGTAGTTGTAGCAAGGTTGATTGCTCCTAGGCCCAGTGGAGCTTCCTTGACTGTCATTTCCTTTAGGTAAGGCAATAGTGAAGGCCTTACAGAACATTTTCTGAGGCCTGCTATTTGGAGCTTTTGGTGGTGGAGGCCTGAACTTAGGTGTAGGTGGGCAGAACTGTAGCCTAGCTATGATAGGAGCTTTGGACTGTGTAGATCTAGAGGCACCTACCTCAATTGCCCTCTTGCGGCCCTTAGCTACCGCATGCATGTTGTTGTGGTTTTCCTGAGTTAAAGCATCACTAATAAACTCGTTATTGGTGGTGCACTTGGAATTGGCCATGGTCTTCATCAGTTTCGTGCTCAGGCCTCGCTTGAAACTCTCTATCTTCTTCTCTTCGGTATCAACAAAACCTTGGACATACCTGGATAGGTTGTTGAAAGCATGCATGTATTCTGTAAGGGTCTTTGTCCCTTGTGTGAGCCTCATAAATTCAGCCACCTTCATGCGTATTAGGCCTGGGGAATGTGTTGTCCTTGAAAGGCCAACTTGAACTGCTCCCAAGTTACTCGTGCATTAGTAGGTAG
Source organism: Miscanthus floridulus (assembly GCF_019320115.1). Lineage (NCBI taxonomy): Eukaryota > Viridiplantae > Streptophyta > Magnoliopsida > Poales > Poaceae > Miscanthus > Miscanthus floridulus. The sequence continues at coordinate 37,865,055 of NC_089592.1, read as the reverse complement.
AGAGGATAAGAAATGTGTCCACCAAATCCCTACCAGTCCCTACAACTGATGGGACGCATACTCAGCCTTTAGGTGCTCGGTGACCCTTATCAGATGAAACTTCTGCTCAATGGTGTTGAGCCACTCATCCACCTGTAGCGGTTCCTCTACCACCTTGAAGATAGGAGGCTTTGTATCTAGAAATTCCTTGAAGGTACTGTGCTGATTAGGCTCGAGCCCTTGTTGCTGTGGGTGGGCACGAGCTGTGTTCTGCACAATGAGGCGCAGAGCTTCCTCCATTATTCTTTGGCTTCCCAAGAATTGGGCAAAGAACTCCTGAGCGGACAGCGGTGGCGGTGGCGGTAAGTCACCGTCGTTGCCATCATGGCTGCTACTAGCTTCTGCATGAGTGCGAAGTCATCTGCAAAGTTGCAACAATAAGTGATTATTAGATGATGTCAAAAGATTGCAGACAAATTTTATAATCATGCCAAACTGAAATTACTGGAGAGAATCTCAACTTTATACAATAAAAATAGAGGCATAATAATTCATTCTCGCAACATGACACCACCAATTTGATCACTTATCGGACTCATAGTTTAACATTCAAATTATGATCATTGATAAAACGAACCGTAATTGCATTAGTGTTCAACCAAACTGTGCGATAACATGCAAATACCAATATTACATGATAGTCCAATCACCAACACTAAACTCAAACTACAGGTCCATTACATAGATAGCGATGATACATCTAGTGTCTCCACTAGTCACTAAGCAATCTAATCCTCATTATGATCACTGTCGAGGTCAGAGATAGGATCATCTCCCTCCTCTGGCTCCACTTCTTCCTTGTCCTCATCTTCATCTTCCTCCATATTAGGACCATCTTCTTCCCCATTGAGGATTGGGTTCAGCTGGTTGTTCAAATAATGCACCTCATGCTGAAGGTCCATCACTCAAAGCTGAGCCTGTGCAAGCTGCTAACATAAGCCCCTTTCAGCATGGTCCTGAGCGTTACTTATGGCATGGTGCCTATCTCATTCTATTCTTGCTACAGTGGCATGGTTGTTTACTATGTCCTACTGGCGCATAGCTATGGACACCTCCGCACGGGTGGCCTCCAACTGCTCCCATAGTCCTACAAGCAATGCTTGATCATTAGCTCTTGCTTCCTGGGCTGCTGCTCTCCGTTGATCCACTTGCTCCATCTAGGCATGGAGATTGCCCAAAGCTACATAGGCCTGGTCAGATTCCCATTGGGCTTTACTTGCTGCTTTCTTATGCTTGCGCACACACTTCTTGAGTTTATGTTGTGCGGCTTCAGCTCTCATGAGCTTGTCCATGCAAGTGATGTATGATTCCTGCCAAAAATCCCTAGTGTACTGGCGTGTACAAAACATCTTCATCACCGCAAACATGGCACTCATAGTGGGACTAGAGCTATTGGCCCACTCATCCTGGTCTCTGATCAATGCATTGTGGTTGCATTGTTCCCATATTGCTGTGGACTGGATCTACCCAAGGAAACTATACCCGCGACACTGCCGGTGAGTGCTTCCCCATGCTACTGACAGATTTGACTTAGTACCTCGAAGGCCACTACCTAGTAAGCCTCCCAAGGAGTTTTCCCCTCAGATTCCGCCTTCCACTCCTACCAGAAGGGTGCTTGTGTGCGGGCTGGTATAGTTAGCCGCACCTTGTACCATGGCTATCCCTCTAGGTACTCTTCATTCCAATGATAAAGGGGCGGTTCATGGTACCCTGCAAAGTGCAAAACTCTCCACAGCAGAGTAGGAGTTCCAAAAACCATCAGGAAATTCTCACATCCAACTGATGCTGCCATCTGTACCATCAACATGTACAACTTTTTGTGAGACAAGGCCATAATGGATAAGAGTTACATAACCGAGTAAGAAATTTATAAGGGGAGGAACAATGCAAGTATTGGTTAATTATTATCATGATGTATGCACGTTTCGTACGTACTCACAAACTTAGGAATTTTTTTTATTTCTAACGACATACACTGGTGGCATACATATGTTCTCTCATATATAGCGTAACTAGTCGAGCTACATGTTTCATTGTTAGTTTACCTGCATAAGAGTTTCATTTCAGCCCAACCCCATAATTAAACATGCAGAATATAAATCTAAATACTTCCATATATGTATACCCATACATATACTTCCGTATCAAAGCTACCCAATAACAGTTTATACCCACAATTAAATATGTACCACATACACATGCAAGCATGCATACCTAGCCGTACCAAAGCTAACTCTCCCCGACCGCACACTCACATCTTGCGGTCATGCCACTCATCAACTTACCTTGGCAGTAGAGGCATTTGATCCATACATTACCATTCAAATGAATGGCATCCATATAATAGCATGCCGTATGGTCGATGAAATTAAAACCCCCATGTTAGTACTTAAATAGCCACCTAATAGTCCTTAATTTGGGCATAAGGAAAGTGATCACTGGCACACTTTAGATTTCAAATACCTATTTATATAGCTATTAGTTGCTAGAAAAGGGTTTTGGAAAACAAAAACCTTTGTTTTAAATACACATATGACAATTAATGTTGAAGCTTGCTCTGATGCCAGCTGTCGCAGAACCGACCAATTTATAAGAGCACAAGTACAATGGCAGCCCGTAAGCGGTCGCACTGTCATACTTGAGCCTATATAAACCCGGTAGTCCATTGAGTACCACGACGGGTCTTGATAAATGATCCACAAACAACCAAGATCGTACATGATTCAACATACATATCACATATTACATAAAGTTCGCAGATACATTTCTATCATCAGAGTATGAAACAAAGTTATTACAAACCAAGTTTGATGGATAATAGGGGAAGCAAATTAAGTTTGAAAGTAGCATTTGCCAACATAGTTTAGTACAGTGCCAACATACGATCGTAGTCCACAAAAGCATATAGAAGGATTAATAAAGAAGCCTGCCCAAGGCTTACTCCTCATCCACAGTGGGATAGAAGCAACTCTTGCAATAACCATGATAAACTGTGCCATCTGCAACAATGGGAAATAAAACCCTGAGTACGAGAAGGTACTCAGCTAGACTTACCCGTCATAAACCAGAAATGAATTGACTCCAAAGATTATGCAAGGCTATATAAGTGGTTGTAGCTTGACAACATTTTGCGTAAAAAGCGATTGACTTAGTTATACAATTCTGATTCTGTTATCAAGTTAATTATGACTATTCATCTCTAAATTAGCAACTATCATGTGCCAAACATGTGGTAAATCATTTTAAGAGCATACAATAGTAACCATAGTAGGTATAGAAATTTCATGTTATCTGAACCATCATATTCTATAATACAATTACTACAAGGTTGGAGCTAGCCAAGTTTCTCACTATCCGGGAGAGACAATGATTCGAATCATTTTCAACCAGCTGGGAATTTATTCCTAACACAAACCTAGGTCTACCAGCCATGGTAGCCTTAGGTCACCTTTGGTATAACTCAAGTACACATTTTGCGGGTTTGCCCAGCGCCGCACAATCAGGGTACACCAAATGCCAGGATGTTCAGGTCCAGCCTGCCCTTGGGCTCAGTCTGGCTCACCGCACATCCTTACTACCATCCATAGTGTGCACTCTTACAGAGTGGGGCCTGACCTAAGTAGAGCTACTCGGCTTCATGGTCAGAACGAGTTATCCGGCCAGCTAAGTGATAGGCATGCGTTCAATCTTGTCAAAAGGTCCAACAATGGTATGGTCCTTAATTGGCACAGATGGAATCACATGTGTCAACCTACCATAGACTCCTGCCCAGCCTCGATTTACATTACCCCATGGTTCTTTTCCACGATAGCAAATATAGCCAACCGTGCTTCGGTATCCACCTATATCTCGTAGGTGACAGGAAATCACCCAACTTCTATCGGTCTAAGCATGGCTAAGCATATATTCGATCCTAGACCTACATAGGGTTAAAGGTATATTTCTAGGACAAGGAAAATATATGCATCGAGGGGTTCCAATCAACTCTTATAACCTAATGCATCAATCATAAAGGACTCGAGTAATATTTTGTAAAATATTAGGAGACTTAGAATGCTCCGGGGCTTGCCTTTCAGAAAGGAAGTGGGGCGGTGGTCAGGGCACTCTAGAAGCTCTTCTAGGTTCTGCTCCTCTTCTTCGAGAGCTGTGGCTTGAGGAATCTCCTACTAGTCCCCTTCCTCTCCTTCGTTGAACTCCAGCAACGTTATCTCCTCCATCGATCCTAGATGCATGAGTATGACATAAGATATTGCGAATGCATACTTGCTGACAAGTATAGTATGATGATACATGATGAATGGATTCTTGTAAGTATTCTTAATAGCACTTGTGTTAAAGTAATAACAAGTGCATCACATTTTACTGAGTATGTGCATATCTCTTCTTGATTACTTAATCAAACACATCAACAATTCATTTACTATACCACAAAACAGCAGCTACTTGTTTTACTCATAACTAAAGTTCTACTTATCCAAATACTGTTAACTTGAACTTTCTGGAAAGCTTATAAAATTTTCTACAACTCTTATTTAATCACTAAAAGCTAATTCACAATCTATCTTAGCCAAAACAGAATCAAACCAGTGCTGTCCAGAAATTCCAGAGATCAAGCATTTCGGAATACTAACTTTAAACAGCTATAACTCCTAAATGCTTTGGCCTATTGTCCTGAAATTTTGACACAAGATATATAAAGAAGTTACCTACAACTTTGTTATTAACCATTCTCACAGCAAACATCATTCTTGCTATGCTACATACCACACCACAGAATCTTTCTGAAAACTCTTCTCACCCGAATTATAAAGCAACGATATTCCTATTGCATACAACCATTCCAAATTTGACCTCACCAATCATACCAACAGTACAAGGACATCAAATACACTCAAGAAATCATAATTACCATGCCCAAACTATTTATTTAAATGCCTTTATCAATTTACTAAGATACTTAGGTTAAATAATAAACATATAACAAATGTACATCATAAATTCTCAAAAATTTACAGTGGCTTACTAGTGCTACCAATAGACTACTGTGAAAGTTTCATGCCATTTTACCAAGTAAAACATCCTATGCAAAAATAATAAGGCATAAAGGCTTAAAATAACATAAATAGGAAACCCTAGTGAAAAGTGTCAAGCAATAGATTTTATATTTTTCTTAGCATCAATAAGGTACTAGGACAACCTCCAATAAATTTCATAAGCATTGGATTCATAGATAATTTATAACAATTCACACAAGGATCATCTAATTATAAAAAGAAAATCTATAACTCAAAAACTATTCATGCACTGACCCTCAAATTTTTACCAGAGCTTATACTTATCAATAAAAGCTCACCATATAAATTTCATAATTTTTGGAGCACAGGAACTCTAGATATAAATTAAACAAATTTGCATGCATTTAAAAACACATTTCAAGTTTCAATTAAATTCTTCTAGAAACTCTACTACAAGTGCTAATATTATATTTTTCCTAAATACTACACTTCACCAAGATCCTAACAAAATTTGAACCACCTAAATTTGGATCTACCAAACTCTAGATATAAATTTTACAAAACAACATGAAATCTGGAAATAATTGAGCTATCCTACAACTCTACAGTCACTGACAGATGGGACCCGCTGGTCAGTCGACCCCACATGTCAGCGAGACAAAATAGGGCAGCGGTACAGGACTCGACGCAGACCGGCCACAGCTCATCGCCGGTGAGCTCGCCGGTGGTAGCGACTACACCTACATGATCTACTCATCCACCCGCACCTGGTGGTGGCCTTTGCATGGCCGGAAGAAGCACAGAAGCTCTTCATCGATGACCATGGCAGATGGCGGCGATGGCGCAGCGGTACACCGGCCAACTCCAACCAAGACCTGGTAAAGCTGATGGTGTACTAGCCTATGAGGAGGTCCAATGGATCTTAAGGAGGTGACTAGGACGTTGCGGGTGTTACGGTTGAGCTCGGCCACACGCACCGCTGCACGGCGACGCATAGAGCACAACGATGAGGTCGCCGTTCTAGCTAATCAGCGGCGACACAAGGGTCTCCGTCATGCCAATAACTAGGCCTAGGGTTGCTCAGTTCAGTGCTCATGAAAGGGGGACACAAAGGTGGGGAAGCTGCATTACGACAAGCTCGCATGCCACGGCGGGCATGGCGACTACGGCGGCGCCGGTGGTGTGTTCTAGCAGAACCGCATAGTAACTTGGGGTTAGTGAGGTACATAAGTACCATGGCTCATAGGTGATTCTAGGACAAGTAAAATAAAGGCACGAGGTGCACCAAGGAGACATGGCCATGGCGGTAGCCATGGCAAAGCTCCGATGGGGATGCAGCCACGGTGGCGCAACGCGAAAAGCGGCTTTCCAAAGGCACGACTGTGGGCGCTGCAAGGTGGGAAAGGTAGAGTAGAGTGAAGTGGAGCCTTGAGCATAGCCGATGCGAGAATGGGGTGGTGGTGAGCATGCACGGGCTCAGCAGAGGTGGTGTGGTGCTCGGCAGCGCTGCGGACGAGCTCCACGGCAAAGGAGGAAGCAAGGAGATGCAAATGTGAGCGCGAGGATGGAGCGGGTGAGTGCGGGCGCGATATAGTGCGCTCTGGCCTAACACGGCCATGCTAGGTAGGATGCCAGCGATGCGTGGCTTCGCTTCCACCATGTGGCGGCCATGCTCTGGCGTCGGTCGGCCACTGAAGGCCGGTTCAATTCAGTCATCAGTGTTCCGATTCAAGCCTTGATAGCGTGATTTGAAAGCAGTCCGATCACCTAAACCATGAAGAATTAGCATCAATGATCTAAACCAAAGTTGTAGCCCTATGTACTAGCTAAAATTCTTATTTAAGGATCAAGGCCTGATTCTAAACTGGTTAGTGAGTAAAATCATCTCAAAGGTGAGCTTGTCAGCATTGTCAGTTACTTGACTTAGAAAAAATTTGCTAAGTGTTGGAAACAATGAAAAGCTGATTTTTGTGAGCCAATTTCAGACATGTTAGGAGCTAAACTAGTCTATGACCCAATGATAAAAGTTGTTCCCCTTATCAAATACTACAACTTTGCTTTAGTGACCACATCCATGCAAGGTCTCTATCATATAGTTCAAACTTGGTCAAACCCATTACATTCAAATGATGACTTGTACTTAAACTATGACTTAGTGACCAATTTTGCCCTAGCCATGAATACCAAAGTTGTTCATAATGACACTCTAAACATATTTATGCTATTTATAAGGTCACACAATCATTTCATACATTGGTTACACATAAAGCTTTCTAGGTCAACATGCATAGCATCACTTAAGTACTTGATCATGCAAAGTGATCTTCATGAACATTGTTTCATTAGTCATCCTAAGTGTAGCTAATTTGTTTTAGTGACTCACATCCACCATCTACATGTATTCACTCATGGTCATATGCATATATACAAGGAAACATAAAATAACAAGCATGTTTCATATGTTTCAATCACATGTTTCACTTGTAAAAGCTTATCTATGAATGCTCGATGCTCATGCTCATGCAATGCGAGTCAAATTATGCAAGCTTGAAACCTAGGGTGTTACACTGGTCACTAGAGCAACTATGGTAGGGATAGGGACTTGTAACTCTAGAGGTGTAGGCTACCCTGTGAGCTCACTAAAAGTAGCACCAAGACTCCTGAAGACTAAGATGTCCATCACTAACCCTAAAGTACTCTGAGTCAGAGTGAAGCCCGTAATAATGGGAGTAAAGTGAGGACCCTGAGCTATCACTGGTGAAGCAAACCACTAGGACACCTACTTTGTAGGTGAAGCAAACTGAGTAGCTGGTGGTCTCTAACTCTAAAGCCCACTAGGCTATATAGCTGGAGTCACTAAAGTAGTGGTAGCAGGCTAGCCTATCTGAGGTGAAGACTGCTAAGGAGCAACCCCAATGGTAGAGAATACATGCTGTATGAAGCCATGTAACTGTTGCTAGATCATAAGGTGCTGCTACTACATGGCCTGCTGCTTGCCTCTAAAACTCATCCTATCGAGCCTAAACCTGAGCAAGTGCAGCTGTGGTGTCCTATGCCTAGCATGCCTAGTCTTGCCTCATCTGCTCAAGTATGGCTAGGAGTGCTAGGTCTATCTGCGATGGCTATGGTGGAGCTGAGCTAGAGGCACTGGCCTCACTATCGTGTGGACAAGGTGCCATATGTAGAATTGGCTGATAATCATCGTCTGAGCTATCACTAGGGTCACTCTCGACCACATCCTCCTGCTGAGCATCAAGCTGCTCCTCCTCTATCGCTGTAATGCCCCTGATGATCTCATCTTGCTAGGCTGCTGTCTCTGGTACCTCTAGGTGATGGCTTGGCTGGCGAGGTATTCTCTCACAACTATGGCGTAGCATCTGGGTCATGTTATATGATGGAAACTCAGTAGTAGCACCTGTGTACTCTACCATTGTCTCTGGAGACTTCTGTGTAACTGCCTTTCTAATTAGGAAAGTGATCCACTAAGCATACAGCAGCTGACGGATGACCTCTGAAGCCCTCTGCTAGTGTATCCTCCATCTCTGAAAGTATCACATCCCAAATATCAAAGACTGACTGAGATACCATGTGATACTCTAGCCACAACTGAATACGAGTCAAACCCTCATGGTAACCCATCCTTGGGAGCAGAGTCCTCCTCATAATAGCATCAAGAAGCTGAGCTATAGGAGTAAGGTCATGTAGTGTCCTGCTCGACCCCTCACCAAACGACTCTATGAAGCAAGGTCTGACAATATCTGTAGGTGGCACAAGTCCACCATGAGGGCATCTCGGAGGCTCAGTCTGACCATAGCAAACCTCATGAAGGTGAATAGGTGACTCTAGAATCCTAAGAATCTCTCCAACCCTAAAGCTCTAGAGCCTATAGTCATAGCCTCTAAATGCAAAGTGAATGAACCTGTGCCTCGGGTCAATCCAAAGAGAGGAGTAGAACTCACGGATCCATGACAGAACAAAGTGGCCAATCCATCCAAGAAGATCTATCAAGACTGGCAAATAGGAAAGGTAAGGATGGATCTACTCGCCTACAGCTGCAACTAGAGACTCTATGGAGCAAACTCTCTGAGATCTGAAGGCAACTCCACTGTTAAGATAAGCATTATAGAAATCCTCCTACAGTACTGTATAGAAGTGCTCTGAAGCACGCTCATCCCTCCTCGGTGGAAACCAGTCCTCAAACTGCACAAAGTGGAGCTGTTGCACCTGTCTGGTTGTGGCTGCTCTCAAGGTCAAGATGAACCACAAGAGGTGGACCCTATGGTGTGGGAGGTGGACGAGAGTCTCTTCTTTGTGTCTTAGGCCTCGGTGACACCTAAGTACGTGTGCGACCAGAGCGTCGAAAGCTATGGCTGTGCTGCCTGCTCTATCTCCTCAACCTACTCTGTCTACTAAGTACCCTCTGTCTAATCTATAGGCTATGTCTGCTGCTCAGTCTCCCCCTAAGCCTGACTCTCATCTAAAGAAACACACCATCCTCCAAGCATGACAGTCTTAGGTGGACTACCAAGACTGGCCTCCATCCTCTCAACAGTGGCCCTCTGAGCGGGTGACAACTGGTCGCCTATGTGAACACCACTGCTAGCTCCACCTCTCTCTGTATGCTCTACGGTAGCTACCACTACTATTGTTCTCTCTGTCTCCACATCAGCAAACTTGCGCTTCTTCTTTGTAATCATCTTTTTTGCCTTTCCTTTTTCTTGAGCAATCAGGCAAGGTAGAGGCCTTGGATCCTCATCTCTAGGACCACCTCTGACATTCTTGGAACATGCCATTGCTGAAGCTGACAAGAATTACTGCTACTGATAGGAATCAATAGTCGACTAACACTCATGAGGCTTGGCCTCAATCCATACTCGTGGGCTTAGCTCCGAGTTTGCTAACAACTGCCAAATCAACCACAAGAGCACTAACTCACTGCATGATGGAATAGATAGAAAATATAAGAATCACTATATTCATCTAGAGGTGCAACACCCTAAGAAGCAAGCAGTAGATAAGAAATTGAAAGTGATGGCTTGCTACCTGATGAAATATGACGAACCGGTGACTAATCAGCAAAGATAAGAACCATGGGGCACCACCGGAATCGGCAATGTAAGGCTAGGGTTAGGGTTTGGTGGTTAGGCAGCCGAGGAGGCATGACAGTGCAATGTAGGCGCTGGCACGACATAGGGTGTGATGAAGCAGTGGAGGCGCTGGTGTGGCGTAGGACGTGATGAGGTAGTGGAGGCTCAGGTGAGGTGATCGAGGCACTGGTGCCCACTAGGCATGGGCATGGTGGCATTGGGCTAGCATGGGCGCTATCACAGCGAGGCTGTGTGGGTGCGGGCATGGTGGCGTGGTAGTGCGGGCAGGCCCTATGGTTAGGGCACGATGATGCAATGTGGGCGAAGTAGTGTGGGGGAATGATTAGGTTAGGCACGACGGTGTGAGGCAGGTGCGGATGACCTAGGTAGGCATGAGGAAAAAGGATTTAAGGTGGCCCCTGCATGACAGACAAGGAAAGAAATTAGATCCACTCAGATTCTACTGACTGGACGCACCAGTGGCAATGATTGGACGCTACCATCCGGAGTCCGGTCGACAACAGAGTGGTCCAAAACCCCTCAAGTCATTACTAGACACGTCCGATTACCCTTGATCGGACGTATTGATCCTGATAACACCTTCACAGTTTGACCAGACACAGGATAACCTTCACACTAGACGCTAGAAGATCACTGTGCAGCATCCTGTCACACTTGCGCTGCATCTGTTCACCTCTTGTGAACTGACTGGATGCTTGAAGTAGAGTTTGGTCACCATTTTCCAGCGAATCTTCAAAGTTCCTTCATGCTGCCTTTTCCCAATCAAGTCCCAACTTCATTAAGACACAAATAAACACCAATTGGGACTAAAGTGAGAGACCTCTCTCAAGCCCTCAAATTTTTCAAAATACTTTGCCTTCGGCTATAATTCTTTTTAAGAAAATAGGCAATAAAAGGATTATCAAAAAGAAACGACAAAGCAACACACATGCACATGCAATGCAATAATTGAAAGTAATTCTAGTTGCTTGTCAAGTTTGATCCTAAGGTTAAGCTTCTTCACACGCTTTTCGGTGGTTATCTTAACCATGTTAGACAAACCCTAAGTGCATTACCAAAAATTAAACATGTTTTATATTACAATGCAATGCAACTAGCATAATTCGAATCGGAATAGCCAACTAGTTGAAATGTAGCTCCTTTGGGATACCAAAGACCAATGCTTGGTGTGTGCTTAAGGTACCTAAGGATTCTTTTAACGGCAACCATGTGAGCCTCTTTAGGACTAGCTTACAAACTAGCACACATACACACACTAAACATGATGTCGGGCCTAGATGCGGTCAAATATAATAAACTACCAATCATAGAACGGCAAAGAGTTTGATCAACCAATTTACCTCCCTCATCTAGGTTGAGATGTCCATTAGATGACATTGGTGTCTTGATTAGGCTTACATTCATCCATTTTGAACCTCTTGAGAAGGTCCTTGGTATACTTTTCTTGAGATATGAAAACCCCTTCTCTCATTTGCTTGACTTGAAAACCAAGAAAGAATGTAAGATCTCCAATCATAGACATCTCAAACTCTTTTGACATAAATTCACCAAACTCTTTGCAATAGTCTTCATTTGATGAGCCAAATATGATATCATCAACATATACTTGGCAAATGAAGATCTCTCCATCAAGCTTCTTGGTGAATAGTGTGGTATTGACCTTCTCAATGGTGAAGCCCTTCTCAATGAGAAAATCCCAAAGGCGCTCATACCAAGCTCTTGGGGCTTGTTTAAGCCCATATAGCCCATATAGGCGCTCATACCTATAAATGTGATTAGGATATCTAGGGTCTTCAAACCCGGGAGGTTGATCAACATAGACTAGTTCATTTATGAAGCCATTTAAAAATGCACTTTTAACATCCATTTGATATAATTTCATTTCATGATGCGATTCATATGCAAGGAGGATATGAATGGTTTCAAGTCTTGCAATCAATGCAAAGGTCTCTCCAAAATCCAACCCTTCAATTTAAGAGAACCCCTTTGCAACTAGTCTTGCCTTGTTACGGCACAACAATGCCTTGATCATCTTGCTTGTTGTGGAACACCCACTTTGTTCCAATGACTCTTGCACATCTGCCTCTGTAGCTGTCGCTATCTAAGGTGGCTCAGAAGATGCAACAGATGACGGAATCATCTCTGTAGTCCTGGTTGTCGCAGAACTGACCAATTTATAAGAGCACAAGTACAATGGCAGCCCGCAAGTGGTCACGCTGTCATACTTGAGCCCATATAAACCCAGTAGTCCGTCGAGTACCACGATGGGTCTCGATAAATGATCCATAAACAACCAAGATCGTACATGATTCAACATACATATCAAATATTATATAAAGTTCGCAGATACATTTCCATCATCAGAGTATGAAACAAAGTTATTACAAACCAAGTTTGATAGATAATAGCGGAAGCAAATTAAGTTTGAAAGTAGCATTTGCCAACATAGTTTAGTACAGTGCCAACATACGATCACAGTCCACAAAAGCATATAGAAGGATTAATAAAGAAGCCTGCCCAAGGCTTACTCCTCATCCACAGCGGGATAGAAGCAACTCTTGCAATAACCATGATAAACTATGCCATCTACAACAATGGGAAATAAAACCCTGAGTATGAGAAGGTACTCAGCTAGACTTACCCATCATAAACCAGAAATGAATTGACTCCAAGGATTGTGCAAGGCTATATAAGTGGTTGTAGCTTGACAACATTTTGCGTAAAAAGCGATTAACTTAGTTATACAATTCTGATTCCATTATCAAGTTAATTATGACTATTCATCTCTAAATTAGCAACTATCCTGTGCCAAACATGTGGTAAATCATTTTAAGAGCATACAATAGTAACCATAGCAGGTATAGAAATTTCATGTTTATCTAAACCATCATATTCCATAATACAATTACTACGAGGTTGGAGCTAGCCAAGTTTCTCACTATCCGAGAGAGATGGCGATTCAAATCGTTTTCAACCAGCTGAGAATTTATTCCTAACATAAACCTAGGTCTACTAGCCATGGTAGCCTTAGGTCACCTTTGGTACAACTTAAGTACATATTTCGTGGGTTCGCCCAGCGCCGCACAATTAGGGACACCAAATGCCAGGACGTTCAGGCCCAGCCTACCCTTGGGCTCAGTCTGGCTCCCCGCACATCCTTACAACCATCCAAAGTGCGCACTCTTACAGAGCGGGGCCCAGCCTAAGTTGAGCAACTCGGCTTCACGATCGGAACGATTTATCCGGCCAGCTAAGTGATAGGCATGCGTTCAATCTTGTCAAAAGGTCCAACAATGGTATGGTCCTTAATTGGCATGGCTAAGCATATATTCGATCCTGGACCTACATAGGGTTAAAGGTATATTTCTGGACAAGGAAAATATATGCATCGAGGGGTTCCAATCAACTCTTATAACCTAATGCATCAATCATAAAAGGACTCGAGTAATATTTTGTAAAATACTGGGAAACTTAGAATGCTCCGGGGCTTGCCTTTCAGAAAGGAAGTGGGGCGGTGGTCAGGGCACTCCAAAAGCTCTTCTGAGGTCTGCTTCTCTTCTTCGGGAGCTGTGGCTTGAGGAATCTCCTGCTGGTCCCCTTCCTCTCCTTCGTTGAACTCCAACAACGTTATCTCCTCTGTCGATCCTAGATGCATGAGTATGGCATAAGATATTGCGAATGCATACTTGCTGACAAGTATAGTATGATGATACATGATGAATGGATTCTTGTAAGTATTCTTAATAGCATGGTGTTAAAGTAATAACAAGTGCATCACATTTTACTGAGTATGTGCATATCTCTTCTTGATTACTTAATCAAACACGTTAACAATTCATTTACTATACCACAAAACAGCAGCTACTTGTTTTACTCATAACTGAAGTTCTACTTATCCAAATGCTGTGATCTTAAACTTTCTGGAAATCTTATAAAATTGTCTACAACTCTTATTTAATCACCAAAAGCTAATTCACAATCTATCTTAACCAAAACAGACAATCAAACCAGTGCTGTCCAGAAATTCCAGAGATCAAGCATTTCGGAATACTAACTTTAAACAGCTATAACTCCTAAATCCCTTGGCGTATTGTCCTGAAATTTTGACACAAGATATATGAAGAAGTTACCTACAACTTTGTTATTAACCATTCTTACAGCAAACATCATTCTTGCTATGCTACATACCACACCACAGAATCTGTCCGAAAACTCTTCTCACCCGAATTATAAAGCAACGATATTCCTATTGCATATAGCCATTCCAAATTTGACCTCACCAATCATACCAACAGTACAAGGACATCAAATACACTCAAGAAATCATAATGACCATGCCCAAACTATTTATTTAAATACCTTTATCAATTTACTAATATACTTAGGTTAAATAATAAACATATACCAAATGTACATCATAAATTCTCAGTAATTTATAGTGGCTTACTAGTGCTACCAATAGACTACTGTAAAAGTTTCATGCCATTTTACCAAGTAAAACATCCTATGCAAAAATGATAAGGCATAAAGGCTTAAAATAACATAAATAGGAAACCCTAGTGAAAAGTGTCAAGCAATAGATTTTATATTTTTCTTAGCATCAATAAGGTACTAGGACAACCTCCAATAAATTTCATGAGCATTGGATTCATAGATAATTTATAACAATTCACACAAGGATCACCTAATTATAAAAAGAAAATCTATAACTCAAAAACTATTCATGCACTGACCCTCAAATTTTTACCAGAGCTTATACTTATCAAGAAAAGCTCACCATATAAATTTCATAATTTTTGGAGCAAAGGAACTCTAGATATAAATTAAACAAATTTACATGCATTTAAAAACACATTTCAAGTTTCAATTAAATTCTTCCAGAACTCTACTACAAGTGCTAAGATTATATTTTTCCTAAATACTACACTTCACCAAGATCCTAACAAAATTTGAACCACCAAATTTGGATCTACCAAACTCCAGATATAAGTTTTACAAAACAACATGAAATCTATAAATAATTGAGCTATCCTACAACTCTATAGTCACTGATAAACGGGACCTGCTGGTCAGTCGACCCCACATGTCAGCAAGACAAAATAGGGCAGCAGCGCGGACTCGACGCGGACTGGCCACAGCTCGTTGCCGGTGAGCTCGCCGGCGGTAGCGACTACACCTACATGATCTACTCATCCACCCGCACCCGGTGGTGGCCTTTGCATGGCCGGAAGAAGCACAGAAGCTCTTCACCGACGACCATGGCGGACGGCGGCGATGGCGCGGCGGTACGCCGGCCAACTCCGGCCAAGGCCCGGTAAAGCGATGGTGTACTAGCCTATGAGGAGGTCCAACGGATCTTAAGGAGGTGACTAGGACATTGCGGGTGCTACGGTTGAGCTCGGCCACACACGCCACTGCACGGCGGCGCACAGAGCGCAACAGCGAGGTCACCGTTCTAGCTAATCGGCGGCGACACAAGGGTCTCCATCATGCCAATAACTAGGCCTAGGGTTGCTCAGTTCGGTGCTCATGAAAGGGGGACACAAAGGTGGGGAAGCTACACTACGGCAAGCTTGCATGCCACGGTGAGCATGGTGACTACGGCGGCGCCGGTGGCGTGTTCTAGCGGAATCGCATAGTAACATGGGGTCAGTGAGGTACACAAGTACCACAGCTCATAGGCGATTCTAGGATAAGTAAAATAAAGGCACGAGGTGCACTGAGGAGACATGGAAACAACAGTAGCCAGGGTGAAGCTCCGGCGGGGATGCACCCGTGGTGGCGCAACGCGAAAAGCAGCTTACCAAAGGCATGACTGTGGGCGTTGCAAGGTGGGAAAGGTAGAGCAGAGTGAGGCGTAGCCTTGAGTGTAGCCGATGCGAGAATGGAGTGGTGGTGAGCATGCGTGGTCTCAGCAGAGGTGGTGCGGTCCTCGGCAGTGCTGCAGACGAGCTCCATGGTCAAGGAGGAAGCAGGGAGATGCAAATGTGAGCGCGGGGATGGAGCGGGCGAGTGCAGGGCGCGATATAGTGCGCTCTGGCCCAACACGGCCATGCTGGGCAGGACGCCGGCGATGCGCGGCTTCGCTTCCACCATGCGGCGGCCATGCTCTGGCGTCGGTCGGCCACTGAAGGCCGATTCAATTCAGTCATCAGCGTCCTGATTCAAGCCTGATAGCATGATTTGAAAGCGTCCGATCACCTAAACCATGAAGAATTAGCGCCAATGATCTAAACCAAAGTTGTAGCCCTATGTATGAGCTAAAATTCTTATTTAAGGATCAAGGCCTAATTCTAAATGGTTAGTGAGTAAAATCATCTCAAAGGTGAGCTTGTCAGCATTGTCAATTAACTTGACTTAGAATTTGCTAAGTGTTGAAAAACAGTGAAAAGCTGATTTTTGTGAGCCAATTTCAAACATGTTAGGAGCTAAACTAGTCTATGACCCAATGATAAAAGTTGTTCCCCTTATCAAATACTACAACTTTGCTTTAGTGACCACATCCATGCAAGGTCTCTATCATATAGTTCAAACTTGGTCAAACCCATTACAATCAAATGATGACTTGTACTTAAACTATGACTTAGTGACCAATTTATCCCTAGCCATGAATACCAAAGTTATTCATAATGACACTCTAAACATGTTTACACTATTTATAAGGTCACACAATCATTTCATACATTGGTTACACATAATGCTTTCCAGGTCAACATGCATAGCATCACTTAAGTACTTGATCATGCAAAGTGATCTTCATGAACATTGTTTCACTAGTCATCCTAAGTGTAGCTAATATGTTTTAGTGACTCACATCCACCATCTACATGTATTAACTCATGGTCATATGCATATATACAAGGAAACATAAAATAACAAGCATGTTTCATATGTTTCAATCACATGTTTCAATTGTAAAAGCTTATCTATGAATGCTCGATGCTCATGCTCATGCAATGCGAGTCAAATTATGCAAGCTTGACACCTAGGGTGTTACAGCCCCTCCCCCTTATAAAAATATCATCCTAAGATTTGCAAGACATACTATTCTTGGAAAAAGGCGGGCTAAACCTCTCATAAATAATCCTCTCATTCCCACATGACATCTTGTTCACTGTGATTGTTCCATACCACCTTATAAAACTTAATGACCTTACTCCATGTTACTCTTTCCATCTCTTCTAACACTCGGATTGGCTTCTCTTCATAGGTCAAATCCAATTGAAGCTTTATGTTGGTGGGTGCAATAGCTTCTTTAGGTACACGAAGACATTTCTTCAACTGAGAAACATGGAAGACATCAAATATTGCACTCATCTCTGGTGGAAGTTGTAACTTATAAGTGACATTCCCTTTTCATTCCATAATCTTGTATGGCCCTACATATCTAGGCGCAAGTTTCCTTTTCACTCCAAATCTCTTCACCCCTTTCATGGGTGATACTTTCAAGTATACATAGTTACCCACCTCAAAAGTCAGTGGTCTTCTTCTTTTATCATCATAACTCTTTTACCTCGATTGAGCTGCCTTCATATGCTGTTGGATAATACGCACTTGCTCTTCAAGCCTCAGTTACAAAGTTGATACCAAAGTATCTTCTTTCACTGGGCTCAATCTAATTCAACGGAGTTCTACATTTTCTGCCATACAAGGCTTTAAATGGAGCCATCTTGATGCTTGCTTGATAACTGTTGTTGTAGGAGAACTTAGCTAAAGGTAACCATTTCTCCCATGAACCTTTGGAAGATATAACACAAGCTCTTAGTAAATCTTCTAAGATTTGGTTCACTCGCTCTGTCTATCCTGAAGTTTGAGGATGGTATGCTAAACTTCTGATCAATTTAGTTCCCAAAGCCTGGTGCAAGTGTTCCTAGAAACAAGCTATGAACTATGGTCCTCGATCTGAGATTATGGTCCTAGGTACTCCATGTAGTCTCACGATATGAGAAACATAGAGTTTGGTGTATTTCACTACGTGATCTGTTGTGTTCACCGGTATAAAATGAGCTAACTTGGTGAGATGATCTACAATGACCCATATAGAATCATGACCTTGCTGTGTTACTGGAAGGCCTGTGATAAAGTCCATACTAATTTCTTCCCATTTCCAACCTAGAATAGACAATGGCTGAAGTAATCCGGTAGATTTCATATGAACAGCTTTTACTCTACCACAGTTATCGCACCTAGCGACATAGGCTGCGATCTCCTTCTTCATCTTAGTCCACCTAAAATGGGTCTTCAAGTCTTGATACATTTTGCTACTACCCGGATGGATAGACAATTTGGACGAATGAGCTTCCTCTAAAATTTGATTTCTAAGCTCACGGTCTTTTGGTACCACAAGTCGGTCCTCAAACCATAGCACACCCCTTTCATCTAATCTAAAATGCTTGGTTTCTTGCTCTTGCATCTTTCTCTTGATGTGAACTATGCCTATATCTGTCTTCTGTAGCTCTATGAGTTTGCTCTCAAGTGAACAACTGATAGTGATATTGTGCAGTACACCAGGATATAACAAATTAAACCCATCTTCCAACAATGCTTCCATAGTGTTGCAATGAGCTTTTCCAACTAAGTGCATCGGCTACAACATTGGCTTTCCCTGGATGGTAGTGCATTTCCAAATTGTAGTCCTTAATTAGCTCTAGCCATCGTCGTTGTCTCATGTTCAGTTCTAGTTGGGTAAAGATATACTTGAGACTTTTGTGGTTAGTATATATATGACATACATTGCCCAACAAATAATGTCTCCATATCTTTAATGCATAAACAACTGCTGCAAGTTCTAAATCATGAGTAGGGTAGTTGACTTCATGTTTTCTCAACTGCCGAGAAGCATATGCAATAACTCTTCCTTCTTGCATGAGCACACACCCCAAACCTATACCTGATGCATCACAAAATACATCGAAAGGCTTCTCAATGTCGGGTTGTGCTAGAACAGGAGCTGTAGTTAATAGAGTCCTGAGGGTGTGAAAAGCTGCTTCACACTCTGGTGTCCAACTGAACTTTTCATCTTTCTGAAGTAGCCTTGGGCTTAGCTATTTTGGAGAAATCTGGAATGAAACGACGATGATTGTAACACCCTAGGTGTTTGTCACCAATTAAGCAAGTGGGTTTAAGCTCAACCATGGTATGTTAAGTAGTGATGGAGATGTTAGGTTAAACATATGAAAATGAGCCACCACTTAAACTTGGACCATGCACCATTGCTTACATGCTGCCCTTTCTAAAAAGTATGCTTGGGAAATGCTGGATGTACTTGTTTCATGTGTCTCGCATCAATATCCCTCTATATTGATCCATGGAAAAGTTTCATGAAGTTTGGAATCAAGAAGTCACATGAAATGGCAAGTTATATCCTTGTTGGAATGGCCTTATTAAGTGAATGAGAACATGTGTCATCAACAAAACCTTGCAACCTTGCCCAAATGACTCTAGATGAACTCTACAACAAAAGGCATGAAAGGTTCATGTTGAGCAAATGCCAAGAAAATGCTCCAATGGATCACAAAGGATAATTTAAGCTTTATCATGATCCTACTTTGGCCAAAGTAGAACTATAACTTCTGCACCTATTTTGAAGTTGGACATAAATAAAAGTTGAAGCTCATGTTATGTAGAAGAAACTTTGTTTTTGGAGTATACCATGGATCGGCTCAGAACCAAGTCTAGCAGTGGCTCAAAGTTGGAACCTGCTGCTGATTTTAGCACTTAGAAATATTCTAAGTCTAGAAATTCATCGACATCGGCATTGGCGTCTCGCGTTCTCCAAATTTTGTGAAGCAACTTGACTTGATCCCAAAATAAAAGTTGGAGCATACATCAGGAAGAAGAGCGTGCAAAAGGATGGCACTCGCTGGACCTTGTCTTGACCATCGATTTTTGGAGTTTGGTAATCGCTGTCAATGCATTGACACTTGCTAATTGGACACTAATTATCCGCTGATCCAGAGCTCTAATGACTTGGCAACTTAAATAAGAAATATAGAGCATGTCAAGGTGAACTAACTTTGTTTTGGTCCTAAGGCCCAATTCAGCCTAGATCTGGCCCAATTCGACACCCACCTTGCCCACACCGACGCCCGCCACGTGCTCAGGGAATTGCCCGAACGGCGACACATGTTGTGGACGTGGCCGCCATGCGCCTATGCTCACTGCCGTGTGGTCTGCCTCCACTGCCGTGCCCTGAGCCTGCTCATTGATGTGGGAGCACCAGAGCACTCGCCAAGCTTCTCTCTAGTCGCCCTTTCTCCCTCTCTCGTGCTATGACTCCACGCGCGGCCGCGTCCGCCATGGCCGGCTGGACGAGCTCTGCCGCCACCGTGTTCTGCCACACCACCCTTCCTCGGCTAGAGCCAAGAGCCTCAGCGCCCTCGCCTTCACCTGCCGTGCACGTCGAACCCCTTAGCCAACTCCCTCCATCGCCCGTGCTGCTTGTTGTCGGAGCCGCTGCCGTGGCCGCACCTCCACGCTCCACCTTGGGCCAAGCCGAGGCCACCGGTGAGTGCGCGCGACCCTGCTCGTGCTCTGCCGCCACTTCCCCCACCGCTGACGAGCCTCCTCCGGCCGGCAAACGGCGAGCTCCTATGCAGCCCCCTTCTAAAATCGCGATCAGGGACCCCATGCAAGAATTCGACAAAGGAAAGGGACCTAACTGCATAGTCTTTGACTCAAATGAATAGTACCAATAAGGACCTATTTGTAGGAAATTAGCTGAACTTTGGAAATTCATAGTAATTCATAGAAAAATCGTAAAATAGCAAATGATGACTTTTTGGAATCCTTGTGAAATTCTCTATGCACTAGATCTATAATATGGCATGTTTTAGTTTAAAGTTTTAGCTGTAAAAATGGATTTGTGCAGTTAGGGTTTGAATGCTAGTCTTACTTGTTTTTTTATAACTGCAGTTGTTGTGCTCAAATAATTGTGAAATTTTTGTGGAGTGATACTAATGTTATTCTTGATGTTTGGTAAAAATTTCAATATTTTAGGCTTCATAGTTTAAGAGTTATAAAAATAATAAATGTCCCTATTTTGATTTGCTCCTATTCTGAATGGGACTGCATGTTTGAATTAATTGGCTTAGTTAAGTTATGAATCATGACTTCATGATAATACATGAGTTGTATTACTTTTATTAAGCTTTTCAAAAAGCTAAATATCATGATTTTTGGTGAAGTAGATCTTGAGTTATACTCGCTTGAATCTCTCTGGCTGTTTCTGCCCAAACCCAGAGAGGGTTTCCTTGTTCTTATTAGTGGGGCCTTCTTAGTTGTAGAATTAGCTTTAGGTGTTTACAACAAAGTTGTTTATAATTTTCTAAGCTTTCTAAAACGTCTAGAACCACATTTATTGGACATGTATAACTCCATTTATAGCTGTTTAAAGTGGCATGTCAGTTTCTGTCTATGTTTTGGACAGAGATGCAATTATTGGATTAATTGACCCTTCTAACTGTAGAATCATCTTAATATGAGAATAAGAAAGTTGTATATAACTCACTTAAACATCTTGTGTTAAATTTTCTTGGTATTTGGCCAAATATTTTGTGAGTTATGCCTATTTAAAGTTGGGTTTCAGATATGACTGCTCTCTGTCAATTGTGGACTAGTTTCTGTAAATGGGTATATTTGACTTAGTTAACTTGAGAATCATGCTAAGATGATTAAAGATGAATTGTAGAAAATTTCATAAGCTTTCCAGAATGTCTTATTGCATGGCTATTGGATTTGTATAACTCTAGTTATGATCCAAACATGAAGCTGTTGTTTCTAGTCTAGAAATAGACATGCTAGTTGTGTTTGTTTACTCCTATGTGTTGCTAAGTGTGGCTTATGCCCTTGTTGATGGTCAAGTTATGATACTTGTGACCTTGTTAAACTTGTGTCATGCTTGATGTGCTTGCTCTCTATAGTTAGTTGTGTGATGTTAGTTAAATAGCTATTGGTGTCTATGTCTTGCATAATCTTGTGTTTGCCTTGAATGCTATTATATGATGCATCTTATATTACCATTCTTCATATTCATGCACTTGCATCTTGCATCTCATCTAGGTACGCTAGATGAACCACTGTGAAGGATGTGAGGTTGGAACCGAACCCGAAGACGGTGTATGGTGGACTTTTCCCAAAGATGGAAGGATCCCTAGAGTACATGCCTGAATAGGAGATGCTCACCAAGCGAGTGTCATCTAACAAGCACTGATCTAGTGTTGGATTCCAGGCAAGCCCCGGAGCATTCTAAGTCTCCTAGTATTTTACAAATGATTACTTAAGTCCTTATGATTGATGCATTAGGTTATAGGAATTGAATGGAACCACTTGATGCATATAAATTCCTTGTCCAGATATATACACCGTTAACCCTGTATAGGTCCAGGATCGAATATATGCATAGCCATGCTTAGACCGATAGAAGTCAGGTGATTTCCTGTCACCTGTGAGATATAGGTGGATACCGGAGCACGGTTGGCTATATTTGCTATCAGTGGAATAGAACCATGGGGTAAAAGAAAATCAAGGCCAGGTGGAACCTATGCGTAGGTTGACTCATGTGATTCCGTATGTGCCGATTAAAGACCATACCGTTGTTGGCGCTTCTGACAAGATTGAACGCATGCCTTTCACTTAGCTGGCTAGTTAACTCGTTCCGACCGCGAAGCCGAGTAGTTCAACTTAGGTCGGGTCCCGTTCTGTTGTGCACTCCTTGCAGGGAGCCAAACTGAGCCCAAGGGTAGGGTAGTCCTAAACATCCTGGCATTTGGTGTCCCCGATTGTGCGACGCGATATGAACCCGCAAAATGTGGACCTGAGTTGTACCAAAGGTGACCGTTGATCGGGTCTGCCTAGGTTTGTGTTAGGAATAAATTCCCAGCTAGTTGAAATCGATTTGAATCGCCGTCTCTCCTGGATAGTGAGAAACTTGGCTAGTCCCAACATCGTAGTAATTGGATTATGGAATGTGATGGTTCAGATAAACATGGAATTACTATACCTGCTATGGTTACTATTGTATGCTCTAAAAGATATACCACATGTTTGGCATATGATAGTTGCTAATCTAGAGATGGATAGTTAATATTTAACTTGATGACATAATTATAATTGTATAATTGAGTTAATCTCCTTTTATGCAAAATGTTGTCAAGCTACTTCCACTTATAAAGCCTTGCATACTCCTTGGAGTCAATTTTATTTCTGGTTATGACGGGTAAGTCTAGCTGAGTACATTCGAGTACTCAGGGTTTATCCCACCATGTTGCAGGTGAGGTTTTGGCCTGCTGAAGATGGTGGCTAACCGCCGGTGGGCTCGGTGACTCTATGTTATCTCTCATCTATATGCTTTTATCTGAAGATGTTACTTATGCTAGCAATGTATTTGGAATTTATATTAATGTAATCCTTTGAAAGCAAATGTTGTTTTCACTAATTGGTTTTGAAACCCAAACTTATACTATTGTTTGTGAAACCATTTGTAATATTATTTCCGCTGCAACTCTATGTATGTGATGTGTATTTGCTTAATCACGCGATCTTGGTTGTGATGTTGATTTACCAAGGTCTTTTGGGACACTCGGCAGACTACCGGGTTTATATAAGTGAAAGTATGCCTATGTCAATGTGTTAATGGGGACAACCATACTTGATCTTATATAAATTGGGCGGTTCTATCACAATAATAGCCTGCTAACCCTAGAAAACTCTGTACTTCATTAACCAAAGTCGGGGCCTTCCAATCCATGACCTCTTGTACCTTCGATGGGTCTACAGAGATTCCATCTCTTGATAAGATATGACCTAAGAAAGGTACCTTGCTCAACCAAAATTCACACTTGCTAAACTTTGCATATACCTTATGCTCCCTCAACCTGGATAGAACAATCCTTAGATGCTCTGTATGATCTTCCTCGTTCTCCGAATAAATCAATATCATCGATAAACTGCGACCACAAACTTGTCAAGCTCGGGCATGAATACCGAATTCATCAGGTACATGAAGTAGGCAGAAGCATTCGTTAGTCCGAAAGACATAACCAAATACTCATATAAGCCATACCTAGTGGAGAAAGCAGTTTTAGGTATGTCCTCTGGCCTGATCTTTATCTGAATGATAGCCTGATCTCAAGTCAATCTTAGAGAATACCTTTGCCTTCGCCAACTAATCGAACAAGATGTTGATGCGAGGCAACGTGTACTTGTTTTTAATGGTCACAACATTAAGTGGTCTGTAATCCACACACATTCTCAAGGACTTGTCCTTCTTCTTCACAAATAATGCTGGATAGCCCCATGGAGAGGAACTAGGTTGAATGAGACCCTTGTCCAATAGATCTTGTAGTTGAATTTTAAGTTCTGCTAACTCATTTGGTGGCATCCTATAAGGCCCTTCTTGAGATAGGTGCCATACCTAGCACTAACTCAATCTTAAATTCCACATCCCTATCAGGTGGTAAACCTGGTAACTCCTCTGGGAATACATCAAGAAATTCACAAACCACTAGAATATCGCAAAGGGTAGTGGTTTGGATAGCACAAGCTAAATGTTGGAGTTCAAAATTTTGGGAGAGGGGTACTAGAAAAGCATTTCCTCCCTTGGGTTCTCTCAACATAATAGTACGAGTGCTAGTGTCAATGAGAACACCATGATCCTTCATCCAATTCATGCCTAAGATTACACTTATGGACAACCCAGACAATACTATCAAATCCAGTTGTATACTCCCTCTCTAGTATAGAGATGAGCACATTTCTGACTATCTTATTTGTAGAAATAGTAGCCCCAACTGAACTTATATTATAACCACCCTTGCTTACTTCAATTATTTTCTGATCATGTCTAGATGCAAATGCTTGGCTCATAAAAGAATGAGAAGCTCCCGAATCAAATAAAACAATAGCGGGATGCTTGTTGACAAGAGACATACCAGCCATGACAACTTCTCCAGCGGGCACTTCCTCAATAGCGGTATAGTGCATGTATCCGGGATGTGCCCTCGAGTTTGCCTATCTCTGATTGTTCTAATTCTGATTGCCATTCTTTTTTGGGTGGGGGCATTCTTTGGCCCAATGACCCACTTGTTTGTAGTTGTAGCAAGGTTGATTGCTCCTAGGCCCAGTGGAGCTTCCTTGACTGTCATTTCCTTTAGGTAAGGCAATAGTGAAGGCCTTACAGAACATTTTCTGAGGCCTGCTATTTGGAGCTTTTGGTGGTGGAGGCCTGAACTTAGGTGTAGGTGGGCAGAACTGTAGCCTAGCTATGATAGGAGCTTTGGACTGTGTAGATCTAGAGGCACCTACCTCAATTGCCCTCTTGCGGCCCTTAGCTACCGCATGCATGTTGTTGTGGTTTTCCTGAGTTAAAGCATCACTAATAAACTCGTTATTGGTGGTGCACTTGGAATTGGCCATGGTCTTCATCAGTTTCGTGCTCAGGCCTCGCTTGAAACTCTCTATCTTCTTCTCTTCGGTATCAACAAAACCTTGGACATACCTGGATAGGTTGTTGAAAGCATGCATGTATTCTGTAAGGGTCTTTGTCCCTTGTGTGAGCCTCATAAATTCAGCCACCTTCATGCGTATTAGGCCTGGGGAATGTGTTGTCCTTGAAAGGCCAACTTGAACTGCTCCCAAGTTACTCGTGCATTAGTAGGTAGAGAGGATAAGAAATGTGTCCACCAAATCCCTACCAGTCCCTACAACTGATGGGACGCATACTCAGCCTTTAGGTGCTCGGTGACCCTTATCAGATGAAACTTCTGCTCAATGGTGTTGAGCCACTCATCCACCTGTAGCGGTTCCTCTACCACCTTGAAGATAGGAGGCTTTGTATCTAGAAATTCCTTGAAGGTACTGTGCTGATTAGGCTCGAGCCCTTGTTGCTGTGGGTGGGCACGAGCTGTGTTCTGCACAATGAGGCGCAGAGCTTCCTCCATTATTCTTTGGCTTCCCAAGAATTGGGCAAAGAACTCCTGAGCGGACAGCGGTGGCGGTGGCGGTAAGTCACCGTCGTTGCCATCATGGCTGCTACTAGCTTCTGCATGAGTGCGAAGTCATCTGCAAAGTTGCAACAATAAGTGATTATTAGATGATGTCAAAAGATTGCAGACAAATTTTATAATCATGCCAAACTGAAATTACTGGAGAGAATCTCAACTTTATACAATAAAAATAGAGGCATAATAATTCATTCTCGCAACATGACACCACCAATTTGATCACTTATCGGACTCATAGTTTAACATTCAAATTATGATCATTGATAAAACGAACCGTAATTGCATTAGTGTTCAACCAAACTGTGCGATAACATGCAAATACCAATATTACATGATAGTCCAATCACCAACACTAAACTCAAACTACAGGTCCATTACATAGATAGCGATGATACATCTAGTGTCTCCACTAGTCACTAAGCAATCTAATCCTCATTATGATCACTGTCGAGGTCAGAGATAGGATCATCTCCCTCCTCTGGCTCCACTTCTTCCTTGTCCTCATCTTCATCTTCCTCCATATTAGGACCATCTTCTTCCCCATTGAGGATTGGGTTCAGCTGGTTGTTCAAATAATGCACCTCATGCTGAAGGTCCATCACTCAAAGCTGAGCCTGTGCAAGCTGCTAACATAAGCCCCTTTCAGCATGGTCCTGAGCGTTACTTATGGCATGGTGCCTATCTCATTCTATTCTTGCTACAGTGGCATGGTTGTTTACTATGTCCTACTGGCGCATAGCTATGGACACCTCCGCACGGGTGGCCTCCAACTGCTCCCATAGTCCTACAAGCAATGCTTGATCATTAGCTCTTGCTTCCTGGGCTGCTGCTCTCCGTTGATCCACTTGCTCCATCTAGGCATGGAGATTGCCCAAAGCTACATAGGCCTGGTCAGATTCCCATTGGGCTTTACTTGCTGCTTTCTTATGCTTGCGCACACACTTCTTGAGTTTATGTTGTGCGGCTTCAGCTCTCATGAGCTTGTCCATGCAAGTGATGTATGATTCCTGCCAAAAATCCCTAGTGTACTGGCGTGTACAAAACATCTTCATCACCGCAAACATGGCACTCATAGTGGGACTAGAGCTATTGGCCCACTCATCCTGGTCTCTGATCAATGCATTGTGGTTGCATTGTTCCCATATTGCTGTGGACTGGATCTACCCAAGGAAACTATACCCGCGACACTGCCGGTGAGTGCTTCCCCATGCTACTGACAGATTTGACTTAGTACCTCGAAGGCCACTACCTAGTAAGCCTCCCAAGGAGTTTTCCCCTCAGATTCCGCCTTCCACTCCTACCAGAAGGGTGCTTGTGTGCGGGCTGGTATAGTTAGCCGCACCTTGTACCATGGCTATCCCTCTAGGTACTCTTCATTCCAATGATAAAGGGGCGGTTCATGGTACCCTGCAAAGTGCAAAACTCTCCACAGCAGAGTAGGAGTTCCAAAAACCATCAGGAAATTCTCACATCCAACTGATGCTGCCATCTGTACCATCAACATGTACAACTTTTTGTGAGACAAGGCCATAATGGATAAGAGTTACATAACCGAGTAAGAAATTTATAAGGGGAGGAACAATGCAAGTATTGGTTAATTATTATCATGATGTATGCACGTTTCGTACGTACTCACAAACTTAGGAATTTTTTTTATTTCTAACGACATACACTGGTGGCATACATATGTTCTCTCATATATAGCGTAACTAGTCGAGCTACATGTTTCATTGTTAGTTTACCTGCATAAGAGTTTCATTTCAGCCCAACCCCATAATTAAACATGCAGAATATAAATCTAAATACTTCCATATATGTATACCCATACATATACTTCCGTATCAAAGCTACCCAATAACAGTTTATACCCACAATTAAATATGTACCACATACACATGCAAGCATGCATACCTAGCCGTACCAAAGCTAACTCTCCCCGACCGCACACTCACATCTTGCGGTCATGCCACTCATCAACTTACCTTGGCAGTAGAGGCATTTGATCCATACATTACCATTCAAATGAATGGCATCCATATAATAGCATGCCGTATGGTCGATGAAATTAAAACCCCCATGTTAGTACTTAAATAGCCACCTAATAGTCCTTAATTTGGGCATAAGGAAAGTGATCACTGGCACACTTTAGATTTCAAATACCTATTTATATAGCTATTAGTTGCTAGAAAAGGGTTTTGGAAAACAAAAACCTTTGTTTTAAATACACATATGACAATTAATGTTGAAGCTTGCTCTGATGCCAGCTGTCGCAGAACCGACCAATTTATAAGAGCACAAGTACAATGGCAGCCCGTAAGCGGTCGCACTGTCATACTTGAGCCTATATAAACCCGGTAGTCCATTGAGTACCACGACGGGTCTTGATAAATGATCCACAAACAACCAAGATCGTACATGATTCAACATACATATCACATATTACATAAAGTTCGCAGATACATTTCTATCATCAGAGTATGAAACAAAGTTATTACAAACCAAGTTTGATGGATAATAGGGGAAGCAAATTAAGTTTGAAAGTAGCATTTGCCAACATAGTTTAGTACAGTGCCAACATACGATCGTAGTCCACAAAAGCATATAGAAGGATTAATAAAGAAGCCTGCCCAAGGCTTACTCCTCATCCACAGTGGGATAGAAGCAACTCTTGCAATAACCATGATAAACTGTGCCATCTGCAACAATGGGAAATAAAACCCTGAGTACGAGAAGGTACTCAGCTAGACTTACCCGTCATAAACCAGAAATGAATTGACTCCAAAGATTATGCAAGGCTATATAAGTGGTTGTAGCTTGACAACATTTTGCGTAAAAAGCGATTGACTTAGTTATACAATTCTGATTCTGTTATCAAGTTAATTATGACTATTCATCTCTAAATTAGCAACTATCATGTGCCAAACATGTGGTAAATCATTTTAAGAGCATACAATAGTAACCATAGTAGGTATAGAAATTTCATGTTATCTGAACCATCATATTCTATAATACAATTACTACAAGGTTGGAGCTAGCCAAGTTTCTCACTATCCGGGAGAGACAATGATTCGAATCATTTTCAACCAGCTGGGAATTTATTCCTAACACAAACCTAGGTCTACCAGCCATGGTAGCCTTAGGTCACCTTTGGTATAACTCAAGTACACATTTTGCGGGTTTGCCCAGCGCCGCACAATCAGGGTACACCAAATGCCAGGATGTTCAGGTCCAGCCTGCCCTTGGGCTCAGTCTGGCTCACCGCACATCCTTACTACCATCCATAGTGTGCACTCTTACAGAGTGGGGCCTGACCTAAGTAGAGCTACTCGGCTTCATGGTCAGAACGAGTTATCCGGCCAGCTAAGTGATAGGCATGCGTTCAATCTTGTCAAAAGGTCCAACAATGGTATGGTCCTTAATTGGCACAGATGGAATCACATGTGTCAACCTACCATAGACTCCTGCCCAGCCTCGATTTACATTACCCCATGGTTCTTTTCCACGATAGCAAATATAGCCAACCGTGCTTCGGTATCCACCTATATCTCGTAGGTGACAGGAAATCACCCAACTTCTATCGGTCTAAGCATGGCTAAGCATATATTCGATCCTAGACCTACATAGGGTTAAAGGTATATTTCTAGGACAAGGAAAATATATGCATCGAGGGGTTCCAATCAACTCTTATAACCTAATGCATCAATCATAAAGGACTCGAGTAATATTTTGTAAAATATTAGGAGACTTAGAATGCTCCGGGGCTTGCCTTTCAGAAAGGAAGTGGGGCGGTGGTCAGGGCACTCTAGAAGCTCTTCTAGGTTCTGCTCCTCTTCTTCGAGAGCTGTGGCTTGAGGAATCTCCTACTAGTCCCCTTCCTCTCCTTCGTTGAACTCCAGCAACGTTATCTCCTCCATCGATCCTAGATGCATGAGTATGACATAAGATATTGCGAATGCATACTTGCTGACAAGTATAGTATGATGATACATGATGAATGGATTCTTGTAAGTATTCTTAATAGCACTTGTGTTAAAGTAATAACAAGTGCATCACATTTTACTGAGTATGTGCATATCTCTTCTTGATTACTTAATCAAACACATCAACAATTCATTTACTATACCACAAAACAGCAGCTACTTGTTTTACTCATAACTAAAGTTCTACTTATCCAAATACTGTTAACTTGAACTTTCTGGAAAGCTTATAAAATTTTCTACAACTCTTATTTAATCACTAAAAGCTAATTCACAATCTATCTTAGCCAAAACAGAATCAAACCAGTGCTGTCCAGAAATTCCAGAGATCAAGCATTTCGGAATACTAACTTTAAACAGCTATAACTCCTAAATGCTTTGGCCTATTGTCCTGAAATTTTGACACAAGATATATAAAGAAGTTACCTACAACTTTGTTATTAACCATTCTCACAGCAAACATCATTCTTGCTATGCTACATACCACACCACAGAATCTTTCTGAAAACTCTTCTCACCCGAATTATAAAGCAACGATATTCCTATTGCATACAACCATTCCAAATTTGACCTCACCAATCATACCAACAGTACAAGGACATCAAATACACTCAAGAAATCATAATTACCATGCCCAAACTATTTATTTAAATGCCTTTATCAATTTACTAAGATACTTAGGTTAAATAATAAACATATAACAAATGTACATCATAAATTCTCAAAAATTTACAGTGGCTTACTAGTGCTACCAATAGACTACTGTGAAAGTTTCATGCCATTTTACCAAGTAAAACATCCTATGCAAAAATAATAAGGCATAAAGGCTTAAAATAACATAAATAGGAAACCCTAGTGAAAAGTGTCAAGCAATAGATTTTATATTTTTCTTAGCATCAATAAGGTACTAGGACAACCTCCAATAAATTTCATAAGCATTGGATTCATAGATAATTTATAACAATTCACACAAGGATCATCTAATTATAAAAAGAAAATCTATAACTCAAAAACTATTCATGCACTGACCCTCAAATTTTTACCAGAGCTTATACTTATCAATAAAAGCTCACCATATAAATTTCATAATTTTTGGAGCACAGGAACTCTAGATATAAATTAAACAAATTTGCATGCATTTAAAAACACATTTCAAGTTTCAATTAAATTCTTCTAGAAACTCTACTACAAGTGCTAATATTATATTTTTCCTAAATACTACACTTCACCAAGATCCTAACAAAATTTGAACCACCTAAATTTGGATCTACCAAACTCTAGATATAAATTTTACAAAACAACATGAAATCTGGAAATAATTGAGCTATCCTACAACTCTACAGTCACTGACAGATGGGACCCGCTGGTCAGTCGACCCCACATGTCAGCGAGACAAAATAGGGCAGCGGTACAGGACTCGACGCAGACCGGCCACAGCTCATCGCCGGTGAGCTCGCCGGTGGTAGCGACTACACCTACATGATCTACTCATCCACCCGCACCTGGTGGTGGCCTTTGCATGGCCGGAAGAAGCACAGAAGCTCTTCATCGATGACCATGGCAGATGGCGGCGATGGCGCAGCGGTACACCGGCCAACTCCAACCAAGACCTGGTAAAGCTGATGGTGTACTAGCCTATGAGGAGGTCCAATGGATCTTAAGGAGGTGACTAGGACGTTGCGGGTGTTACGGTTGAGCTCGGCCACACGCACCGCTGCACGGCGACGCATAGAGCACAACGATGAGGTCGCCGTTCTAGCTAATCAGCGGCGACACAAGGGTCTCCGTCATGCCAATAACTAGGCCTAGGGTTGCTCAGTTCAGTGCTCATGAAAGGGGGACACAAAGGTGGGGAAGCTGCATTACGACAAGCTCGCATGCCACGGCGGGCATGGCGACTACGGCGGCGCCGGTGGTGTGTTCTAGCAGAACCGCATAGTAACTTGGGGTTAGTGAGGTACATAAGTACCATGGCTCATAGGTGATTCTAGGACAAGTAAAATAAAGGCACGAGGTGCACCAAGGAGACATGGCCATGGCGGTAGCCATGGCAAAGCTCCGATGGGGATGCAGCCACGGTGGCGCAACGCGAAAAGCGGCTTTCCAAAGGCACGACTGTGGGCGCTGCAAGGTGGGAAAGGTAGAGTAGAGTGAAGTGGAGCCTTGAGCATAGCCGATGCGAGAATGGGGTGGTGGTGAGCATGCACGGGCTCAGCAGAGGTGGTGTGGTGCTCGGCAGCGCTGCGGACGAGCTCCACGGCAAAGGAGGAAGCAAGGAGATGCAAATGTGAGCGCGAGGATGGAGCGGGTGAGTGCGGGCGCGATATAGTGCGCTCTGGCCTAACACGGCCATGCTAGGTAGGATGCCAGCGATGCGTGGCTTCGCTTCCACCATGTGGCGGCCATGCTCTGGCGTCGGTCGGCCACTGAAGGCCGGTTCAATTCAGTCATCAGTGTTCCGATTCAAGCCTTGATAGCGTGATTTGAAAGCAGTCCGATCACCTAAACCATGAAGAATTAGCATCAATGATCTAAACCAAAGTTGTAGCCCTATGTACTAGCTAAAATTCTTATTTAAGGATCAAGGCCTGATTCTAAACTGGTTAGTGAGTAAAATCATCTCAAAGGTGAGCTTGTCAGCATTGTCAGTTACTTGACTTAGAAAAAATTTGCTAAGTGTTGGAAACAATGAAAAGCTGATTTTTGTGAGCCAATTTCAGACATGTTAGGAGCTAAACTAGTCTATGACCCAATGATAAAAGTTGTTCCCCTTATCAAATACTACAACTTTGCTTTAGTGACCACATCCATGCAAGGTCTCTATCATATAGTTCAAACTTGGTCAAACCCATTACATTCAAATGATGACTTGTACTTAAACTATGACTTAGTGACCAATTTTGCCCTAGCCATGAATACCAAAGTTGTTCATAATGACACTCTAAACATATTTATGCTATTTATAAGGTCACACAATCATTTCATACATTGGTTACACATAAAGCTTTCTAGGTCAACATGCATAGCATCACTTAAGTACTTGATCATGCAAAGTGATCTTCATGAACATTGTTTCATTAGTCATCCTAAGTGTAGCTAATTTGTTTTAGTGACTCACATCCACCATCTACATGTATTCACTCATGGTCATATGCATATATACAAGGAAACATAAAATAACAAGCATGTTTCATATGTTTCAATCACATGTTTCACTTGTAAAAGCTTATCTATGAATGCTCGATGCTCATGCTCATGCAATGCGAGTCAAATTATGCAAGCTTGAAACCTAGGGTGTTACACTGGTCACTAGAGCAACTATGGTAGGGATAGGGACTTGTAACTCTAGAGGTGTAGGCTACCCTGTGAGCTCACTAAAAGTAGCACCAAGACTCCTGAAGACTAAGATGTCCATCACTAACCCTAAAGTACTCTGAGTCAGAGTGAAGCCCGTAATAATGGGAGTAAAGTGAGGACCCTGAGCTATCACTGGTGAAGCAAACCACTAGGACACCTACTTTGTAGGTGAAGCAAACTGAGTAGCTGGTGGTCTCTAACTCTAAAGCCCACTAGGCTATATAGCTGGAGTCACTAAAGTAGTGGTAGCAGGCTAGCCTATCTGAGGTGAAGACTGCTAAGGAGCAACCCCAATGGTAGAGAATACATGCTGTATGAAGCCATGTAACTGTTGCTAGATCATAAGGTGCTGCTACTACATGGCCTGCTGCTTGCCTCTAAAACTCATCCTATCGAGCCTAAACCTGAGCAAGTGCAGCTGTGGTGTCCTATGCCTAGCATGCCTAGTCTTGCCTCATCTGCTCAAGTATGGCTAGGAGTGCTAGGTCTATCTGCGATGGCTATGGTGGAGCTGAGCTAGAGGCACTGGCCTCACTATCGTGTGGACAAGGTGCCATATGTAGAATTGGCTGATAATCATCGTCTGAGCTATCACTAGGGTCACTCTCGACCACATCCTCCTGCTGAGCATCAAGCTGCTCCTCCTCTATCGCTGTAATGCCCCTGATGATCTCATCTTGCTAGGCTGCTGTCTCTGGTACCTCTAGGTGATGGCTTGGCTGGCGAGGTATTCTCTCACAACTATGGCGTAGCATCTGGGTCATGTTATATGATGGAAACTCAGTAGTAGCACCTGTGTACTCTACCATTGTCTCTGGAGACTTCTGTGTAACTGCCTTTCTAATTAGGAAAGTGATCCACTAAGCATACAGCAGCTGACGGATGACCTCTGAAGCCCTCTGCTAGTGTATCCTCCATCTCTGAAAGTATCACATCCCAAATATCAAAGACTGACTGAGATACCATGTGATACTCTAGCCACAACTGAATACGAGTCAAACCCTCATGGTAACCCATCCTTGGGAGCAGAGTCCTCCTCATAATAGCATCAAGAAGCTGAGCTATAGGAGTAAGGTCATGTAGTGTCCTGCTCGACCCCTCACCAAACGACTCTATGAAGCAAGGTCTGACAATATCTGTAGGTGGCACAAGTCCACCATGAGGGCATCTCGGAGGCTCAGTCTGACCATAGCAAACCTCATGAAGGTGAATAGGTGACTCTAGAATCCTAAGAATCTCTCCAACCCTAAAGCTCTAGAGCCTATAGTCATAGCCTCTAAATGCAAAGTGAATGAACCTGTGCCTCGGGTCAATCCAAAGAGAGGAGTAGAACTCACGGATCCATGACAGAACAAAGTGGCCAATCCATCCAAGAAGATCTATCAAGACTGGCAAATAGGAAAGGTAAGGATGGATCTACTCGCCTACAGCTGCAACTAGAGACTCTATGGAGCAAACTCTCTGAGATCTGAAGGCAACTCCACTGTTAAGATAAGCATTATAGAAATCCTCCTACAGTACTGTATAGAAGTGCTCTGAAGCACGCTCATCCCTCCTCGGTGGAAACCAGTCCTCAAACTGCACAAAGTGGAGCTGTTGCACCTGTCTGGTTGTGGCTGCTCTCAAGGTCAAGATGAACCACAAGAGGTGGACCCTATGGTGTGGGAGGTGGACGAGAGTCTCTTCTTTGTGTCTTAGGCCTC
The DNA here is from genome assembly GCF_019320115.1 of Miscanthus floridulus. Taxonomy (NCBI): domain Eukaryota; kingdom Viridiplantae; phylum Streptophyta; class Magnoliopsida; order Poales; family Poaceae; genus Miscanthus; species Miscanthus floridulus. Next base: position 37,829,855 of record NC_089592.1, on the reverse strand, counting down.
GGTGACACCTAAGTACGTGTGCGACCAGAGCGTCGAAAGCTATGGCTGTGCTGCCTGCTCTATCTCCTCAACCTACTCTGTCTACTAAGTACCCTCTGTCTAATCTATAGGCTATGTCTGCTGCTCAGTCTCCCCCTAAGCCTGACTCTCATCTAAAGAAACACACCATCCTCCAAGCATGACAGTCTTAGGTGGACTACCAAGACTGGCCTCCATCCTCTCAACAGTGGCCCTCTGAGCGGGTGACAACTGGTCGCCTATGTGAACACCACTGCTAGCTCCACCTCTCTCTGTATGCTCTACGGTAGCTACCACTACTATTGTTCTCTCTGTCTCCACATCAGCAAACTTGCGCTTCTTCTTTGTAATCATCTTTTTTGCCTTTCCTTTTTCTTGAGCAATCAGGCAAGGTAGAGGCCTTGGATCCTCATCTCTAGGACCACCTCTGACATTCTTGGAACATGCCATTGCTGAAGCTGACAAGAATTACTGCTACTGATAGGAATCAATAGTCGACTAACACTCATGAGGCTTGGCCTCAATCCATACTCGTGGGCTTAGCTCCGAGTTTGCTAACAACTGCCAAATCAACCACAAGAGCACTAACTCACTGCATGATGGAATAGATAGAAAATATAAGAATCACTATATTCATCTAGAGGTGCAACACCCTAAGAAGCAAGCAGTAGATAAGAAATTGAAAGTGATGGCTTGCTACCTGATGAAATATGACGAACCGGTGACTAATCAGCAAAGATAAGAACCATGGGGCACCACCGGAATCGGCAATGTAAGGCTAGGGTTAGGGTTTGGTGGTTAGGCAGCCGAGGAGGCATGACAGTGCAATGTAGGCGCTGGCACGACATAGGGTGTGATGAAGCAGTGGAGGCGCTGGTGTGGCGTAGGACGTGATGAGGTAGTGGAGGCTCAGGTGAGGTGATCGAGGCACTGGTGCCCACTAGGCATGGGCATGGTGGCATTGGGCTAGCATGGGCGCTATCACAGCGAGGCTGTGTGGGTGCGGGCATGGTGGCGTGGTAGTGCGGGCAGGCCCTATGGTTAGGGCACGATGATGCAATGTGGGCGAAGTAGTGTGGGGGAATGATTAGGTTAGGCACGACGGTGTGAGGCAGGTGCGGATGACCTAGGTAGGCATGAGGAAAAAGGATTTAAGGTGGCCCCTGCATGACAGACAAGGAAAGAAATTAGATCCACTCAGATTCTACTGACTGGACGCACCAGTGGCAATGATTGGACGCTACCATCCGGAGTCCGGTCGACAACAGAGTGGTCCAAAACCCCTCAAGTCATTACTAGACACGTCCGATTACCCTTGATCGGACGTATTGATCCTGATAACACCTTCACAGTTTGACCAGACACAGGATAACCTTCACACTAGACGCTAGAAGATCACTGTGCAGCATCCTGTCACACTTGCGCTGCATCTGTTCACCTCTTGTGAACTGACTGGATGCTTGAAGTAGAGTTTGGTCACCATTTTCCAGCGAATCTTCAAAGTTCCTTCATGCTGCCTTTTCCCAATCAAGTCCCAACTTCATTAAGACACAAATAAACACCAATTGGGACTAAAGTGAGAGACCTCTCTCAAGCCCTCAAATTTTTCAAAATACTTTGCCTTCGGCTATAATTCTTTTTAAGAAAATAGGCAATAAAAGGATTATCAAAAAGAAACGACAAAGCAACACACATGCACATGCAATGCAATAATTGAAAGTAATTCTAGTTGCTTGTCAAGTTTGATCCTAAGGTTAAGCTTCTTCACACGCTTTTCGGTGGTTATCTTAACCATGTTAGACAAACCCTAAGTGCATTACCAAAAATTAAACATGTTTTATATTACAATGCAATGCAACTAGCATAATTCGAATCGGAATAGCCAACTAGTTGAAATGTAGCTCCTTTGGGATACCAAAGACCAATGCTTGGTGTGTGCTTAAGGTACCTAAGGATTCTTTTAACGGCAACCATGTGAGCCTCTTTAGGACTAGCTTACAAACTAGCACACATACACACACTAAACATGATGTCGGGCCTAGATGCGGTCAAATATAATAAACTACCAATCATAGAACGGCAAAGAGTTTGATCAACCAATTTACCTCCCTCATCTAGGTTGAGATGTCCATTAGATGACATTGGTGTCTTGATTAGGCTTACATTCATCCATTTTGAACCTCTTGAGAAGGTCCTTGGTATACTTTTCTTGAGATATGAAAACCCCTTCTCTCATTTGCTTGACTTGAAAACCAAGAAAGAATGTAAGATCTCCAATCATAGACATCTCAAACTCTTTTGACATAAATTCACCAAACTCTTTGCAATAGTCTTCATTTGATGAGCCAAATATGATATCATCAACATATACTTGGCAAATGAAGATCTCTCCATCAAGCTTCTTGGTGAATAGTGTGGTATTGACCTTCTCAATGGTGAAGCCCTTCTCAATGAGAAAATCCCAAAGGCGCTCATACCAAGCTCTTGGGGCTTGTTTAAGCCCATATAGCCCATATAGGCGCTCATACCTATAAATGTGATTAGGATATCTAGGGTCTTCAAACCCGGGAGGTTGATCAACATAGACTAGTTCATTTATGAAGCCATTTAAAAATGCACTTTTAACATCCATTTGATATAATTTCATTTCATGATGCGATTCATATGCAAGGAGGATATGAATGGTTTCAAGTCTTGCAATCAATGCAAAGGTCTCTCCAAAATCCAACCCTTCAATTTAAGAGAACCCCTTTGCAACTAGTCTTGCCTTGTTACGGCACAACAATGCCTTGATCATCTTGCTTGTTGTGGAACACCCACTTTGTTCCAATGACTCTTGCACCATTTGGTCGCTCTTCAAGAGTTCAAACTTCATTACGGGTGAAGTTGTTCAACTCTTCATGCATGTCATTTATCCAATCCGAATCTTGAAGAACTTCTTCTATATTTTTAGGTTCAACGCAAGAGACAAAAGAGTGATGTTCAATAAATGAAGCAAGTTTTTGAGAGCGAGTCATTATACCCTTTGAAGGACTCCCTATGATGAGATCTTGTGGATGTGCTTGTAGTAGAGGTGAATTCATTCTATCAACCACTTGAGGGGGAGGTTGTGGAGCATCAACATCTTATGCTTGTGCCACCCTTTGATCATGAGAGACTGTGAGTATCTTCATTTTCTACTCTCATCTTTATCATCATCTTGTGGCATGATGAACAAGGTGGATCAATCACTTGTACATCATCTTCATCATCTTTAGGGTTGATGTCTCCAATCAGAATGTTCTTCATGGCCTTCAGTCAATGGTTCATCACCTACATCATCAAGATTCTCATGTGCTCCTTGGGAGCCATTAGATTCATCAAATTCCACATTATATGTTTCTTCAACCAAGCCAGTAGCATGATTAAATACATGATATGATTTGGACTTTGATGAGTAGCCAATAAGAAAACCAATATCACAACATCTTTGGAACTTCCCTAGGTGTTGCCGCTTCTTGTAGATGTAGCATTTACAACCAAACACTTGGAAGAATGAGACATCCGACTTCTTCCCATTGAGCAACATATAAGGTGTCTTGCCAAGAAACTTTTGAAGGAATAGGCGATTGTATGCATAACATGCGGTGTTGATAGCTTCCGCCCATAGAGCTTCGGGTGTATTGTACTCATCAAGCATTGTTCTTGCAAGTGTGATAAGTGTCCAGTTCTTTCTCTCTACTACACCATTTTGTTGAGGAGTGTATGTTGCGGAGACCTCATGCTTGATTCCAACTTCATCACAATAAGCTTCAATGTTTGTGTTGTCAAACTCTTTTCCATTATCACTCCTTATCTTCTTGAGCTTCACTTCAGACTCTTTTTGTGCTCTCTTGGCAAACTTCTTGAAACATGATGCAACTTTGCTTTTGTCATGAAGGAAGAATACCCATGTATATCTAGAGTAGCCATCAACAATCACAAGACAATAGAGATTTCCTCCCAAGCTCTTGTAGGTTGTTGGTAAAATAGATCCATGTGAAGGAGCTCTAACACTCTTGTTGTTGACATGTAAGCTTTTGTAGGATGAGTGTTTACAACTTGCTTGCCGGCTTGACATGCACTACAAAGCTTGTCCTTCTCAAATTTCACATCCTTCAACCCTCTCAACAAATCATTCTTCATAAGCTTCTTGAGTGAGCTCATCCCAACATGTGCAAGTCTTCTATGCCATAGCCACCCAAGTGATGTTTTGGTGAATAGGCATGTCTTCAAGTTTGCATCTTTGGATGTGAAATCCACTAGATATAGGTTGTTGTATCTAAAGCCCTTGAATATAACTTGATCATCATATTTCTTTGATACAACCACTTCCTTCTTGGTAAACAAGCATTAAAAGCCAAGATCACACAATTGACCAATGGATAGTAAGTTGAAACTCAAAGAAGCAACATATAGCACATTTGACATTGAGTGATCATTTGATATTGCAACTTTGCCCTAATCCTTGGACTTTGTCCTTTGAATTATCACCAAATGTTATCCTTTCTTGACCATCTACTTCTTCATCTAGTGAGGTGAACATACGAGGGTCACCGGTCATATGTTGAGTGCAACCACTATCAATAACCCAATGACTTCCACTGGTCTTGTAGTTCACCTACACACAAGTGATCAAGCTTGTTGTTTAGGGACCCAAACTTGATGAGGGCCCTTGACTTTCTCAACAAGTGACTTTGCAACCCAAATTTTCTTAGCCCCATTCTTGTTCGGTGGACCTAAGAACATGACTTTCATTTTTTCCACTAGAATCCTTTCAAAGCATGTAATGAGCATTGAAGGCAAAGGGTCTAGCATGCTTGGGCAAGGGTTGTGGTGGTGGAGTTTGACACTCATGGGCAAAATGTCCTTCTTGTCCACACTCAACACATCTCTTTGGCTTAGGCTTTGACTTGTGTTGTTGTTGATGTTGAGCTTGAGCCTTCTTCTCTTGATTTGCCAAGTACCCAATACTGCTTCTATCCATCTTCATCACGGTGTTCATGAGTAGCTCACTTTGGAGATATTGGCCTCTTGTGAACTTGCTCAAGCCGGTCTTGAGATGTTCTTTCTCTAACTTGAGCTTCTTGTTCTCTTCTTTAAGTTCAACATGATTTTTCTCCATCTTGAGTCTCTTGTTCTCTTCTTTGAGCTTCTCATTCTCAAGAGCAATATCACACTCATGATCAAGGTTCTCTATCACAATTGTGTTGGTGGTTGATAGCTTTTCAAGATCTTTCTTGAGCTTCTCATTCTCATTCTTGATCTTGATATACTCATCATAGTTGTCGAACTCAACAACTTGCTTGCCTTTGCTACTAGAACCTTGCTCAATGCTCTCAACAATCGAGTCATCACATGATGTAGCTATATAAATCTTAACAACATTGTTAGATAATAACTCATGAGAAATAACAAGATTATCATGATTAACTTTGAGATTGGTATACTCTTCTTTTAGCAAATTGTAGCTCATGGTGAGCTCATTATGCATCCCCTCAAGTTTATCATGTTTTTCTTTAAGCTCCTTTTTAGAGGATTTGAGGTCCTTGAGTTTGGATGACATGGTTTTATTTTCTTGTCTAAGATCAACACTAGTTTTTTCAGCTATGTCACATTTTGCTAAGAGTGAGTCATTCTCAAGTTCTAGCTTTTCATTTTTGCTCTTGTCTTCCTAATGATTTTAGTATATTAATTTAACAACTTGAGAAGATCATCATAAGAAGGTGATTCAAATTCATCATCACTATCACTACCACTTTCATCATTGCTAGCATTATCATCACCACTACTATCATCACCCTTTTTACCTTTTGTTCACCCTTGGCCATAAGGCATAGGTGTGTAGAGGACGACGGTGGTGGTGTCGATGAAGATAGTGAAGAATCAATTACAATAGCAGCCACCTTCTTGTTCTCACTTTCATCATCGGATGAGTCACTTGATGACTCAATATCCTTGAGCCAATCACCAACAATGTATGCCTTGCCATTCTTCTTCTTCTTGTGGAATTCTTTCTTATTGCCATCCTTCTTCTTGTATGGCTTGTTCTTTTTCTTCTCATCATCATCATCATCTTCATCACTTGAGTCATCTTTCTTGCCCTTGTACTTCTTCTTGTATTTGTGTTTCTTGGGTTTGGGGCATTGATGAGCTAGATGACCTAGTTCTCCACAATTATCACAATCCATCTCAGAGATGGGCTTCCTTCTATTGCCAGTGAAGAATTTCTTCTTCTTGCCATCAAACTTGACACCATTCTTGTTGAGCTTCTTGAGCATCTTGGTGGGTTTTCTCACCATGAGAGCAAGACTTGCATCATCAATTTCATCATCACTTGAGCTATCATGATCAACTCTTGCTTTGACCTTCTTCTCTTGGCTAGCCTTGAATGCCAAGTCTTTCTTCTTGGTGGAAGAAGAGCCATTTTGTGGTGTGATGTGCATGTACATCTCATGTGCATTGATCGTTTCCAATATTTGAGTTGGTATAGCGGTGGAAAGATCACCTTGATGAAGCACCGTCACAATATGCCCATATTTATCAATGGGGAGGACACTCAAGATCTTTCTTACAACATCGAAGGGTTGCATTTGTGTGAGTCCAAGACCATTTACTTCCTCTACAAGAACATTCAAGCGTGAGTACATCTCATTAGCACTTTCTCTAGGAAGCATCTCAAATGAATTAAGCTTTTTCATAACAAGGTGGTAGCATTCCTCATGCTCACTCTTTGTTCCCTCATGGAGCACACAAATGTCTGACCATAGTGCATGGGCATCCTTGTGGTTCCGAACACGGTTGAAAACATCCTTGCAAAGGCCTCTAAAGAGGGTGTTTCTAGCCTTTGCATTCCATTTCTCATAATTTACTTCATTGCCTTGAAGGTGTGCGGGATCCTTAGGTTTTGGTAAGCCTTGTGAGGCGGCTCTAAGAACTCCAACATCTAGAGCTTCTAGATATGCCTCTATGCGAATTTTCCAATAAGGAAAATCATCTCCCTCAAAGATAGGAGGAGGTCCATCCCCGTGGGACATCTTTCTCTAGGCAGTTAAGCCTAATTAAGTGAGCATGAGGCTCTGATACTAATTGAAAGGATCAAGATGCCCAAGAGGCGGGGAGGGGGGGGGTGAATTGGGCTAATTCTAAATTCTTTGCAATAATTAAACCCTACACTTAGCCCCCCTACGTGCGCACTTCCCATGGTGGGACGTTGTGGTAGATCATGGCAGGCGTGGAGATCTAGGCAGATGGTTGGTTTCCTCGCATCTGTCGCCCCTATAAAACCAAAGGGTTTGCCCCCAAGGTTCTATAGCTTGCCTTCTTGCCTCCGTAGCCACGACCGCCACCACCAATCACCTAGGGTTCCTCATCTCTATATCCCCACCGCCGTCGAGCCCACATCCATCCATCCCCACCTCCAATGGATCCATGGTGCCACTCCAACATTACCTTCCAACGCATGGAAGGTCTCATCTGTCGTGGTCTTCCCATGCATGGACCTTGGCCGAGGAGTGGTTGCTGCCCGATGAGGAGGAGCTTTTGTCGCCGCCCGATGGCTACATGGTGTCGTTCACCCACTTCCATGAGCATGGGTTTGCGACCCCCACCCACAAATTTCTTCAGGGGGCAACTTTATTACTACAAGATCGAGCTATAGCACCTCAATCCCAACGGGATCTAGCATATGGCGGTGTTCATCGCCCTATGCGAGGGATTCTTGGGGATCAGTCCCCACTTTGATCTATGGAGGCACTTCTTTGTCATCACCCTCTAGAAGAAGAGAGAGAAGAGCAACAGGTAGGAGCTGCATATGATGATGGGATGCACCGGCATCCACCTCTAGAACAACTAGGTCGGTGAGTACCCATCAATGTGGCTATCGACCTCCAACAAGGGGTGGCATTCATAGTGGTTCTATCTCAAGAATGACGCCACCACCCCCCTACTAGAGTTCATCGGGCGCCTGATCGAAGAGGCCCTAGAGTCATGGAGAAAGTGGGGTGTCCCAAAGAAGGACAAGAAGAAGATCTAGGACCCCCTCGTCACCATCCACATCCTAAAGGAGAGCGGCCTAAACGGGTCAGGCATCATTGGGGCCTACCATGTTAGGAGGGTGGCACCATTGATGAGGCACGCGCTCCTACTATGCATGATGGTGCCTAAGGCATCATTCAACGGGGCAACACTTGTCGAGGGTGCGCTCTCCCACTTTGAGGTTGCACAACTCATTAAGGAGGTGATGGAGCCTTTATGGGATGACACGGGCACCCCCTTGATTTTGTCTACTCGGTGCTAGGGACATCCTTTGATGCGGCCGGAACCAGGCCATGTCATCTTCGTAAGTTTCCCCTCCTCATGCCTCCTATTCAATTGATCTCCTGGCCTCTTGATACTAACATTGAGAGGGGTTGGACCAGCCGAGGGACCTCATCCTCATGGATCACCCAGCTCCATTGTCAAGGGATTCATCCATGAGGGTGGCAAATCACGCTGAGGGTGAGCGGCTGAGGAAGGCAAAGGAGGACAAGAGGAAGAAGAGGTAGTGGAAGTTGTTGGTGTGGGAGTGAGGGGAGGACACCGACAACGATGATGATGATGATGAGGAAGACGACGATGAGGTTGTCGACGACATTGAGTGGGATGACCTAGAGAGTGAGGATGTGCTGACAAGTATCAGCTCATCCTTGTAGGACTCAGGATCCTTCCTGTTCCATCAAGGGGAGGGCATGTCTGGGGAGCTAGTGTAGATGGGCTAGACCATCGGCCTACCCCAAGAGCCAATAGGGATGGGCAGATCTATTGCTATGATCAAAGTGCCTAGTAGAGGCGGGTGGCTCTGTCATCACGCCCCAAGATCCAAGGGAAGTGAGCCCCTATGCCCTGGAGTAGGGGGCAGGCTTGAAACGTCCTTGCCCTGAGGACACATCTCAGAGGTCTGGGGGTTCACCCCCCAAATGTGTCTACCGCCCGACAGCACCGATATGAGTCATTAGCTCCTCTGTTTTCCCTATTTTGGTCATATTTTGTTGTGACTTATGCTTTTTATTTCTTGCAACGTCGTGAGGTGGCGTAATACTTTGGTGCTAGCGCCAAAGAAGAGCGTTGCCCTTCAAGCGAGTTTTCAGCCATCGGCTAGCGTCGCACCCAGTTTTGGGTGGTAGCAGTGTCGGTGTGACTATGTCGCCAGCCAGTTAGGCATCAACCACGGTGGTGCCCGTGCCCTTGGCAAGACAAATGGGCATGGGGGCTCAAGGGATGCCTTCGGAGGTTGCAGAGCAACCAATGATGGAGGCGATACCGCTACCAACGACAAGGTAGATGGGGCTGTCGACCGTGCTCGTGGCGCCGACCGTGGCAGGCATGACGTAGCCAGTCAAGACCCCACCGATGTAGGTGGAGGTGGTGGTGGATGTGATAGGTGGGCCACAACTAGATGCAACCATGGCGGCGCCTGAGGCAGTGGCATGACCAGCACCATTGGTGGTCCAAGCAATGTCTCCTGACGTGGGCCAGATGGAGGGGGACGTGGCCAAGGGGTCCCTGGATGTCATGGTGGTGGTAGAGAGGACTGGTGGGGAATCATCCCTGGCTATGACATTGGAAGGTAGCGACTCACCCATGCAGGGTGAGCCCCTGCTCCGGTGGACAAATCCGTAGGAGCCAACATCGATGCTCTGCACCCTCGATGATGCCAACGAGAGCATGGAGCAGGAGAGCCTCGATGTGGGCATCGCATCCGTGCTTGAAGCCTTGGACCATGTGAGGGGTGCTTTGTGCGATGTCGTTGTTCCCTTCGGCCAGGTATTCACTTGATCCTGCCTCTTGCCCTTTTCTTTCTTTATGTATTTTTTGTGTTCTGACCATCATCTTTTTTCAGTCCCTTATCGCTCGTAGCCAGGGGAAATCTCGGTTCCTTCATGAGCAAAAGGAAAATTGGGACTGCCTAATCGAGGAGGCACGGCTACATGGGGAGGTGACTACCTAGCTTGTTAGCGCCCAGCAGAGGGTGGCCGAGCTAACTCCCCTTACCAAGGAGGCAGACAGTCTCCGATTGTGGGTGGCCGAGGCCCGTCAGCATGCGGATGAGGCCAAGAGGGCGTTCAAGGCCCTATTAGCAAGATCACAGAAGGATGATGAGGAGGCTGCCAAGGTCAGGAGAGAGCAGGACGAGTTGCTCTAGAAGGATGCCAAGACCCACTAGTAGATCCTTGACCTTTATGGCCAAGGTGGAGAAGGAGCGGGAGCTGAAGCTGGGAGCCAAGGAGAAGCTCGTGGCCTTTGAGAAGAGGGTGAGTCTAGATGCCATGTTGGTCGCCTGGCTACTGCAAGGAGTGGGACGAGCTACTCCAAACCATGAAGAGGCTCCACTCAGAGCATGGCATAGCTCGCGTGGAGCACAACTTGGCCCTTCGAGAGAACGACGACACGCAGCAGAAGGTCGGACCCCTCTAGGCTAAGCTTGGAGCCACAATGACCTAGAGGCTGGAGGCCGAGGGCATATCTATCCGGGCTGGCCATGGATCTTGTTGAGGTGAGGTGGAATCTTCAGGTGGAGAGCGATGAGCCTAGTATCTTGAGTGCCACCCTTGGAGTGGTCTACAATGACCTAGTGGTGGTGTGGTCAGAGGGGACCAGTTCGCTCGTGGCTTGTGCCATCGAGATCATGACACGGGTGTGCTAGCTTGAGAGGAACGCCCTTCATGTTGGGGTCAACCAATCCTTCATGATTGCTCGTTCTCATTATGGGGACGCATCGACCTGGAGACAATGAGCCTTGGCTTCGTGCCTGGCTATTGCAAGGATCAAGATGCCCAAGAGGGGGGGGGTGAATTGGGCTAATTCTAAATTCTTTGCAATAATTAAACCCTACACTTAGCCCACTTCACCCCTTGTGCCTAGAATGTGTTTCTATTGATCTTACGCACAAATGTTTTGCACCCTAGGTTCCAATCCTACTCTAGCATGGCAATTCAAGGAATGTAAAGACATGAAATAAATTGCTCAAATGTAAATGCTCAAAGTAAAGAGAGGGAAAGGAATGTGGTGATGTTTTCCTGAGGTATCAGAGAGTCGTCACTCCCCACTAGTCCTTGTTGGAGCATCCGCGCAAGGGTGTAGCTCCCCCTTAATCCATGCAAGGATCAAGTGCTCTCTACGGGATGTTTCTTTGACACTCCATCACGGTGAATCGCCCACAACCGCTCACAACTTGAGTTGAGTCATCCACAAGCTCTGTCGGATGATCACCAAACTCCCAATCACCACCGAGCCATCTAGGTGATGGCGATCACCAAGAGTAACAAGCACAAACTCTCACTTGACCATGACAAGCCTAATGAAAAGGGTGGATGCTCACTTGCTACTCTCCTTGCACTAATGAGGACTTTAATCTTGGATTCACAAATCTCAATCACCACACTAGGCTCTTGCTCTCCCTTGCACTCCCAAGGTGCTTCTCAGCTGAACAAATGGGCAAGAGACCTCCTTTGAACGAGTGGAGTAAGTATTTATACCCCTCATTCAAAACACAACGTTTGGAGGCTGAGTCAGCATTCTGCGGGGTGACTGGACGCTCTAGTCAGGGTGACTGGATGCTCTGGTCAGTTATACCCATAAAGAGCCATTAAGTTATAACCAGACTCTGACCCATGTCCAGTCAAGAAAAATGCTCTCTACAACCTTACTGATGTTGATCAGATGCTAGCATGCAGAGTCTAGTTACTTCATTGTTCAGCGTCCGGTCAGTTATCGGATCCTGATAATCGTTCGGTCAAGAAAATCCTTCTCTTGAACCTCTCTGGACTTGATCGAACGCAGGCACCTAGCGTCCGGTCACTTTTCACTCAGCATCTGTTTAGTACCAGATGACTATAGTTGATCAAATGAACTGACCGGATTCACCCTCCAGTGTCCGGTCACAACCAGACCAGCGTCCGGTCAATCATTTGACCCTCCATTCACTTCCAACTCAAAATTCTATGTGAATGAAGTTTGCTCCAATTGATCTTTGGGCTACTCCTAAGCTACCTAGTGCTAGGTTTGACAAGTGTGCACCGCACCTAACCCACTAGACTCACCTAGGTCCAGCTACTAGTCCATATCCCCCTTAATAGTACGGCCAAAGGAAAAACAAAGTCCTAAACTACTCTAAGTGTCTCTTCAACACCAAACAACACTTAGAACTAGTCCGTCCTAAGCCTTGTCATCCATCCTTTGAAAACCAAAACGATTTCCATCGATGGGGGCATGACAACCATGATTGCCCAAATAATTGCCATTACCATGACCTAACTCAAATGGCCTCTATAAAACACACGTTAGTCATAGTAATCTCATGTCATCATTAATCACCAAAACCCAACTAGGGGCCTAGATGCTTTCAGTTGTAAAGCCCATGAGCTGGAGGAGATGGTGACAGCGGTGACTCCCCTTTCGCAGGACCTAGCGGATAGGATAGAGAGCACAGTTCTCCCCCAGAGGGCTTAGTTAGTCAGATAGGTCGGGTAATCATTTATGTAACAAGTGGACAAACTTTGACCCTTCTATACTATCGAACAAACTTATAATTTTGTGTCATTTGATCGAATGTGGTTTTCCTCCCTTTTTACATGTGAAAAGGGGGTCATGTGTTCTGACCCTTCCGTTGTTAAGGCCATAGGGCTTGAAGTGTAGGAGGGAAAGTCTGATCATGCTGGTGAGCGAGAGTGCCATAGCCGCTAGGGCATAGGTTTCTCGTAGTCCAACCAGCTATGCCCAATCATTTGTTTCCATAGACCTTGCCGATAGGTTTAACGTGAGGAAGGGGTCAGGTGCGGTGACCATTTCGGAAAGGGTGTAATTATACCCTCATCAGCCCCTGAGTGAAATCCGACCCTTGCCATTGAAGGGGTCGGGTGTCACTAAAGATCAAGGAGAGGATAGAGAAATTAGTAGGAGAAAACGTCTCTTATTCTCACACATACCCTCTCCCTAGGATCTGAGCTATCATTCTGCGACCGTGTGTTTGGTCTCCTTGTGAGTCCAACTTTCCTCAAGCCCCCATGCATAGCAGGAGACTAGTCAATGGTTGGCTCATCTTTGTGATTGTCACCCCGTCCATGGTTTCCACAACCAGAGGGGTTGAGCTAACATCACTTGCCTCGATGGCTCGAGTGACGCACTCGCTGAGCTTGCTAGCGGGCATGTTCGAGCAGAATCTAGTTCCATCATTTGTGACGGGGTCAACAAAGCCCATGTGGGGCATTCCACTGCTCCTTAACCCGCCTTCCAGCAGATGCCCCCTCAATGGGGATTCTATGGGCTCGGCTCGAGGTTAGGATCGAACGAGAAGGTTGAGATGATCCTATCCTCTTCTAGGTAGGTGGGGCAAAGGCCATTGGGGCTCATCTACATTTTCTCCCCTAGCTCTTGTTCGACGCGAGGCATCCTCAGGCCCTCCACGGGCTAGCCTTTCAACCCCAGTCTCCCGATTTAGGATCGGGCGGCTGGAGCCCCCGAGCCCCATGGGGCTTGGTAGGGGTTGGTCGTGTTTCATGCATCACCCCGTCCTCAGTTTCCACAACTAGAGGGGCTAAGCTAATGACACTTGCCTCGATGGATCGAGTGTCGCGCTCAGTGAGCTCGCTAACGGGTATGTTTGAGTGGAATCTAGGCCCGTTGTTTATGATGGGGTCGGCAAAGCCCACGTGGGGTATTCCACTGCTCCTTAACCCACCTTCTAGCAGATGCCCCCTTAATGGGGATTCTGTGGGCTCGGCTTGATGTTAGGATTGAACAAGAAGGTTGAGATGACCCTATTTGCTTCTAGGTGGGCAGGGCAAAGGCCGCTAGGGATCATCTACGTTTTCTCCCTTGCCTCTTGTTTGACATGAGGTGGCCTTAGGCCCTCCGTAGGCCGGCCTTCAAACCCCGGTCTCTAGATTTAGGATCAGGCGGCTCAAGCCCTTGAGCCCTGTGGGGCTTGGTAGGGGCAGCTATGTTTCATGCATCATCCCATCCTTGGTTTTAGCAACCAAAGGGGCTGAGATAACGACACTTGCCTCGATGGCTTGAGTGTCGCGCTTGGTGAGCTCCCTAATAGTTATGTTCAAGTGGAATCCAGGTCCATCATCCACTGATAGGGTTGGCATAGCCCTCATGTGGCATTCCACTACTCCTTAACCCTCCTCCTAGTAGATGCCCATGTCACTCCAAAGAGCGACTCAGGGGGCCCGCTAGCCTCCCCTCAATGGAGATTCTGTGGGCTTGGCTCGAGGTTAGAATTGAACGAGAAAGGTAGAGATGTCCATGTCCAATTCTAAGCGGGGTCAGGCAAGGCCACTGGGGCTCATCTCGGTTTTCCCCCTAGCTCTGTTTGATGTGAGGTGGCCTTGAGCCCTTCGTGGGCTGGCTTTCGAACCTCGGTCGATTGTCACTCATATCAAATGAGACGACTACCGCTTCGTGACGTGACACAAAGCGTTGTGATGCAACAATTGCATATGCAATGCTTGGATGTATGGGATGAATGAATGGATGAATGGATTAATGAATGAATGAATGCATGAATGAAAGTATGAATGTATGCATGAGAATGGATGAATGAATGATCATGCAATGGAAAAAGAAAGGTGGGAATTGGTAAAGTTACCTCGATTGCTTGAGTGACTGGGTTTGGGGATTTCTTACCGGTTATGTTTGTGTGGGGTCTAGGCCTAACGTTCATGATAGAGCCAGCGTAACCTGCATGAGGCATCCCACTTTTCTATACCCATCTCTCGACAGTGGCCCGAGCTGTCCGATCGACCTAGGCAACCTGTCGGCCTCTCCTCGATGGAGATTCCATAGGTGGGCCCCTCCGAACCCTTCTTGAGAAGGTGGTGGCTAAAGCTCGGGGTGCGGGGACAAAGACACTAATCACACTATTGAGCGAAGATGCCATAGCCGCTGGGGCATAGGTTTCTAGCGGTTTGACTAGTTTTACTCAGAGTTTGTATCCACACACCTTGCCTCCTATTTTTTAACATAAGGAGGGGTCAGGTATAGAGAATGTCTACCGAATAGACATTCTTTCCGGCCCCTGAGTGAAGCCCGACCCCCCACCATTGCTATGGTCGGGGGGCTCGGTAGCGAATTTAATGTGCGTAAAGTAATGGCAACCCGTCTCTCGGAAGCGGCTTTGAGCCATTTGATCGACTTGGGTATAGGATTTACCTCGATGGTAAGAGTGATGGGTTCAGGGAGCTCTTAGCAGATATGATCGAGCGGGATCTAGGTGCGTCGTTCGAGACAGGGTCGGCATAACCCGCGTGGGGCAACCTACTACTCCCTACCCATTTCTTGGTAGTGGTCAAGCCATCTGATCGACTTGTGTTACCCGCTGGGACAAGATTTACCTATGGAGATATGGGATAAGGACATCCTACCCAAAAAAATTTAGTTAAGCAGATAAGCTAGGCGGCGAACTTGTAAATGGACAAGCTCTTAAATCTTGTTATAGCAAAACAACTTTTTAGCCTTTCACTCCTTTTTGTATAAAAAGGTTAGTGCACTCTGACCCTTTCTGTCATTAAGGTCGTAAAGCTCGGTGTGTGGGTGAGCAAATTCTAATCACACTGGTGAGCAAAGGTGCCATAGCCACTGGGGCATACGTTTCTCGCAGTCCGACCAGTTATACTCAGAGCTTGTTCCCACATCCCTAGCTCCTAGGTCTTAACGTGAAAGGGGGTCGGGCATAGAGAATATTTGATAGGCGGATAGACTCTTAAACGCATACCGATTCTTTTAGTGGCTAAGGCCAAAAATGCCCGAGGTGTGGAAAAAACTCTGATACTCTAGTGAGCAAAGGCACCATAGCCGCCGAGGCATAGGTTTCTTGTAGTCCAACCAGTTTTACTCAGTGTTTGTTTCCACAAACTTTGCTTTTGGGTCTTAATCATGAGAAAGGGTTAGACATAAAGACTCTCTACTAGATATGCATGCTCTTATTAGCCCCCAAGTGAGCCTGACCGACCACCGTTGCTGGGGTCGGGTGTCACTAAAGGTCAGGGAATTTGATAACAATACTGATAAGAGAAAGTGTGTGTTTAAGACCTCATCGTCGTCAATGGTCTTGAGCTTGGAGGCGCCTAGCCGAAGCACCTCCATGATAATGTACGATCCCTCCCATGGTGGGGAGAGTTTGTGGTGGTCCTTGTTGCTCTAGACAAGGCAGAGGACTAGGTCTCTGATGTTGAAGGCCTGACCCCACACTCGATGGCTATGGTACTATCATAACACCTGCTGGTACTTGGCACCCTCGAGGGATGCCTCGGCTCCCTATTCATCATACGCCCTGACCCTTGGCACTCCATAGTCTAGGTCGATCAGAAGGACCACCATTAGAACCATAGACCATGAAGAATGGCATGTAGCCGGTGGCTCGGCTAGGAGTCATCCTAAGGCGCCAGAGCACTGTGGGAAGCTCGATGACCCATCGTCTACCAAACTTGTTCAACCAGTTGAAGATCCTAGGCTTGAGGCCCTATAGGACCATGTTGTTCACACGCTCAACCTGCCTATTTGTGCGGGGGGGGGGGGGGTGCACCATGGTGGCCCAATCGACCCAGATGTGGTATTCATCATAGAATCAGAGGAACTTCTTTTCGATGAATTGCACCCTGTTGTCCATGATGATGGAGTTCGGGACTCCAAGGCAATGGACGATGTTGAGGAAGAACAACATGGCTTGCTCGGACTTGATCATGGAGATTGGCGGAGCCTCTATCCACTTTGTAAACTTGTCTATGGTGACAAGCAAGTGGGTGTAGCCCCCAGGTGCCCTTTTGAGAGGTCCGACCAGATCGAGCCCCCAGACCATGAACAACCATGTGAGTCTGCTGAGTGTAGTACTGACACCCTTCACAGGTGTGCATGATCTACTCAGCATCAGCTATGGCGGTCAGCTAGTAGAAGCACTGTTGGAACACATTTTTTACTAGGGTTCTAGGCACGACATGGTGACCATAGACCCCTACCGTGGATATCGCACATCAAACACTTCCCCTGTTCAATAGGGATGCAGCACTGTAGGATCCTAGTGTGTCTTTGCTTGTAGAGTTCACCCTCAACAAGGACAAAGGACTTGGTGCGATGTACGAGCCATCAAGCCTCCATCTTGTCGGTCAGCAGCGCCTCACAAAGGAGGTAATCGAGGTAGAGCATCCTCTAGTTGACCGGAGGGTCAAGCTCTATTACTGGGTCCTCTTCGAGCTCCATGACTTTAGGGTTGGATGGAGCCAATGGTTGGTTAGCCCCTGAGCATAGGGCGGGTAGACCATCACTAGCTCATTCTAACCCCTCATAGCGAACCGAGGGCTTGTGGTGATCGCTGGCAAAGTTGCCCGCTGGCACTAGCTCTTGGCCGGACGCCGCTTTTGCCAGCGCATTAGCCGCCTCATTGAGATGCCTCAGAATGTGGTTGAGCTCGAGGCCATCGAGCTTGTCCTCTAGCTAGCAGACTTCTTGATAGTATGCAGCCATCTTGGCATCATGGTAGCTCAACTCCTTCATGACTTGGTTGATGACCCACTAGGAGTCACCCTGGACGTCGAGGCATCTGATGCCCAACTCGATGGCAATGCATAGGCCATTGATGAGCGCCTCATATTTGGCCACATCATTGGAGGAGGGGAAATGGATGTAGACCATGTACCTCATGCGTACCCCAAGGGGCAAAACAAAGACCAGCCCTACGATGGTGCCTTTCTTCATCAGTGATCCATTGAAGTACATTGTCTAGTACTCTTGGTCAACAATCGCTGGTGGCATTTGGACCTCGGTCCACTTTGCAATGAAATCAGCCAACACCTAGGACTTAATGGCCATCCGAGAGGCATACACTATGCCCTAACCCATCAGCTCGAGCGCCCACTTCATGATTTTTCCTGTGGCATCCTAGTTTTGGACGACCTTGCTAAGGGGGAAGGACGTCACGACCGTCACCGGATGTGACTCGAAGTAGTGGCGTAGCTTCCTCTTGGCGATGAGGACGGTGTACAGGAGCTTCTGGATTTGGGGGTAGCGGGTCTTGGAATCAGATAGGACCTCACTAATGAAGTACAAGGGGCACTATACTTTGAGGGCGTGCCCCTCTTTTTCTCGCTCCACTACTAGGTCGGCACTGACCACTTGCGTGGTGGCCACAATGTAGAGCAGAAGGGGTTCTCTATCGGTTGGAGGAACCAGGATCGGGGCCTTTGCCAGAAGCTGCTTGACCATGTCAAGTGCCTCTTGGGCCTCAAATGTTCATTCAAAGTGGTCGGCCTTCTTCAAAAGCCGATAGAGGGCGAGACCTCATTTGTCGAGGTGTGAGATGAAGTGGCTAAGCGTGGTGAGGCACCCTGTAACTCATTTTACCCCCTTCATGTTCTAAATTGAGCCCATTCTTGTGATGACTGAGATCTTCTCTGGGTTGGCCTCGATGCCATGCTCGGAGATAATGAAACCAAGCAGGATGCCCCTCGAGACCTCGAAAATGCACTTTTTAGAGTTGAGCCTAATGCCATTTGCTCAAAGTTTTGCGAAAGTCTACCTAAGGTCGGCTATGAGCTGGTCAGCTCACTTGGACTTGACCATGATGTCGTCTACATAGGCCTCAACAGTTCGCCCGATGAGGTCTCCAAAACACTTGAGCATACAATGCCGGTACGTAGCCCCAACATTCTTCAGACTGAACGACATCGGGACATAGCAGAACTATCCGAAGGGGGTGATGAAAGATGTCATGAGTTGGTCAGACTCTTTCATTGTGATTTGATGGTACCCAGAGTATGCATCAATGAAGCAAAGGGTTTCGCACCCTGAGGTAGAGTCAATGATTTGGTCCATGCATGGCAAAGGAAATGGATCCTTTGGACATGCCTTGTTGAGACCCATGTAGTCAACACACATCCTCCATTTCCCACTCTTCTTTTGTACAAGAATGGGATTGGCTAACCACTCAGGGTGGTACACTTCCTTGATGAACCCGGCCACCAAAAGCTTCGTGATCTCCTCGCTGATGGTCCTGTGTTTCCCCTCGTTGAAGCGACGCAAGCATTGCTTCACTAGCTTGGAGCCTAGGTAGATCTTCAAGGCATGCTTGGTGACTTCCCTCGGAATGCCTAGCATGTCTGAGGGTTTCCATGCAAAGATGTCTCTGTTGGTGTGGAGGAAGTCGATGAGCGTGCTTTCCTATTTGGAGGAAAGCGTGATGCCAATGTGTTCCACTTTGCCCTCGGGGTTGCCAGGGTCAATGAGGCCCTCCTTGGAGCCCTCCACTAGCTCAGAAGACCCGGCCAACCGCTTGGGGTCAGGTGCTTCTTTGGTGACCTCCTTCCTGATGTCCGTGAGCTCTCCAGAGCCGACAATTACTATGGTGTGATCGCAGCACTCCACCTCTCACTCGTAGGCACATAGGAAGGAGGTGCCGATGGTGATGACCCCACCTAGGCTTGGCATCTTTAGCTTTAGGTAGGTGTAGTTGGGGATGGCCACGAACTTCATGTAGCATGGTCGTCCTAGGATGGCATGGTAGGTTTCGTGGAACCCAACCACTTCGAAGGTGAGGGTCTTCGTCCTATAGTTGGATGGACCCCAAAAGGTGATGGGCAGATTGATCTGCCCAAGTGGCATGGCTTGCTTTCTAGGCACGATGCCATGGAAGGACACTCTGGTTGGTCAGATGCATGCTCGGTCGATGCCCATAGCATCTAGCGTCTTGGCCTACATGATGTTAAGGCCGCCGCCTCCATCCATCAGTACCTTGGTGAGCTATTTTGTGCCGATGATTGGGTCGACCATGAGTGGGTATCTCCTCGGTTGTGGGACGCTCTCTAGGTGGTCAGTCCAATCAAAGGTTATGGCAGACTCCAACCACCGAAGGAAGGTAGGTGTAGCCAGCTCGTCCGTATAGACCTCATGGCATGTGAGCTTCTGGTGATGCCTAGAGTCATAGGCTGCTGACCCTCCAAAGATCATGAGGTAGCCATATAGCATTAGAAAGCCACCGTCCTTCCCCTTGGTGTCGTCCATGGTTTGGGTAGGGTCCTTCCCATGCTTCCCTTTGTTGGAGCCTCCAGCCAAGAATCACTTCATGAGGTCGTAGTCCTTGTATAGATGTTTGATGGGGAAGGGATGGTTTGGGCAAGGCCCCTTGAGCAGCTTCTTGAAGTGGTTCAGGGTGCCTTCCATGGCCTTCCAACCCCCTCTATGGTCGGCGGTGGCCACGGGCGAGCCCTCGTGCTGCTGCTTGTTCTTCTTCTTGATGGGATGGTTGGAGGCGCCCTCATCGGCGTCCTCGTCCCATTTTTGTGGCAGAACCTCCTAAGTTATAGGGACCACATGCACCTGTCACTGTCCGATGACCTTTGACATTTATGCATATGTTTCCAATAACTTAAAAAGACTGTCGGGTGTCCTCGGGGAACCCTGAATCATCCACGATTTCCGAGCAGGATCACGTTACAGAGTCATTGCAGTATTACAACATTTATTCAAATATATACATCAGAGAAAAATAGCGGAAGTCTTACGATAACATAGTTTACAAACCAGTTGTTTCAAACCTTACAAACTAAGTTCGATAATTATTACAAACCATAGTAGTAGTGGAGTGGCATAATTAATATAGACATATCACACAAAATAAACATCCTACCCAAGGATCACACATTTACTTCTCATCGTCAGAACGAACGATAGTCATGCAGCACGATCCAAAACAGATCTGCTCATGAGGCTCACCTACAACAAGGGTCAACGAACCCTGAGTACGAAAGTACTCAACAAGACTTATCCAAAATATTAACTGATAAACTCAGTAATGCAGGCTCAGGGATTCAAGGTATAGCTTTAACAATGATCAAAGTTCTTTTGCGTAAAAGCTCTTTTAACAACATTCTTTATATAGAAAACTTCTCAAGAATTATATACAAAGCTGACACGATCCGCACTGAGATCATGAAACTTCATATCCAACACCTTCACATGCCTTATTCAAGTTCCAGTTATTAATTCTATGATGATGAACAGTGAGTTGAGTCTCCTTAACCGAGGAGCAACGATGATTCGAACCAATTAAGCCCAGCTGGGGATTCTAGACCACACGACATATGCAGGTCCCCGACCTACATATACCAACCTACCCTCGGATCCCCTAAAACAAGAACGGGTCCGCACCACCCGAGAACACAGTACTCCACCATTCCAGCCCATGGCCATATGGGTACATGCTATTCCCGCCATCTCTCCACTCCCAGTGCGCGAGTAGCCATTCTTGTAATAGAATTGCCAAGTTCAGGCTTACCGGAGTATGTGGTTAGTACTACAAATTCTCACCTCATACAATTCAACAACGGACGTGCCTTAATCGACACAGGCAGAAATAACCCGCTCACAAGACCTCCATGTCTTGTGGCTCACACACACCGAGTCCGCCTGGTCTAGATTTATTACTCCACATTCTCATATCACATGCTAACAAAATTAACCAATGTTCCATTTGTTACTTGCAGGTGGCAGGTAGTCACCTGACTTTCTTCGTTCTACGCATAGCTAAGCAAAACTAGGCATATACGAGTTTAAAAACTGGTAATATGGTAAACATGGAATAACAAGGGTGGTAATGCACCAATTAGGCTTTTACTTAACTCCTAATCACTTAATGCAGTAACGGAAAGCAAAAGCGAAATTAATTTGTAAAACACAAGGTAGGGTTGTATGCATCTGGGGCTTGCCTTCGTTGACGGAAAAGTCCAGCTCCTGCGACGTTACACAAGGATTCGATCTGACCTCAACAGACGGATTAACCTCCTCTATAGCTTGATTAACTACCACGTTTTCACCTTCGTTCACTACACATAATAACAATGCCATGTTCAACATGATGCAGAATACTAAATATGATGCTCGATGATGGATACAAAATTAACAATTCGAATACAACTTTCCTTCGCGGTACAGTTGCAAGTCAACAACTAAATCTTTTTCATAACACATACATCAATTGCCAAGGATCATCATCACTAATGACCCAAGGTCACCACTCAATCCAAAAGTCCAAACAAAAACCTAAATCATTAAAGGTTACTATTCACTTTTATGAATTAATTATTTAATTCAAAATTATGAAATAAATCAACTTATTCTAATTGAGCTCAAAATTTTAGTACATGTTCATTACATGTTAACTAAGTGGCAAAACAAATTTCATAATTTTTGGATAAATAGATAAGCCTGGAAAAATCATGGAAATCCATTTATTAATAAATTGAGCAATTTTTATCACATTCAAAATGTACTGAAAAACATTATTTCATATTTTTCTTAAATACTATACATCACAGAGAGGTCACACAAAAAGTTTCATAATTTTTGGAGCTCTAAATAAATCTACACAAAATTAACCAAAACAGACACTATTCATTCAAATCTGAAAATAGAAAAATCATTTGAACGCTGAGTCACTGACAATGGGTCCCACATGTCATCTTCAACCTCCGACGTTGACCACGGCAGCGACGGCTCTGACCAGCGATTTCTCGCCGATGGTGAGATCAACGGCGACGGCCAACGTACCAAAATGATCACCAAGCCTAGGCGCATCGATTGACGTCCCTATCAGCACTGATTACGGCCTTACACTAGCTCGTCGTTGGCCATGACGGACGCGGTGACACGGCAGCGCTACGTCGGCGACTACAGATCGGTAGCGGTCAAACTAAAGGTCGAGGAAGCACCAGTAGCTCACCCCGAACACGTTGAAGCAAGGAGCAAGGTCGGAGAAGCAACGGAGAGGCGTGACGACGATCTCGGTGATCACGGTGGAGCAACACGTCATCGGCGATGGTGTACCGGCAACTGCAGTGATCAAAATGAGTAACCAGCTATGGATTAAGTACTACAGCATCGAGACAAAACAAAATCAGCCAAAACCAGGGACGAAGATGCACCGTATAGCTCTGGCCACGGCGAATCGCGCTCGGCGGAGGAATTGCCGGCCGCGAGGAAGAAGACGATGCAACTCGAGTTCCCAACCAAGACTAGCCGAATTGGTGCGTTGGCTGGATGCGCAAAGATACAGCAAAGCTGGAGCACGCTTTGCTGAGACGGCAATGGCGCTAGGTCGATAGTAAAAGCTCGACAGAGCTGCGGTGGTGATGACTGGAAAAACAGAGAAGAAAGAAGAACGACGACGACGGCGTTTTGGTTCTTATAACGCGACTCAGAAGCTCAAGGAAGCCATGCAGGAGACGTCTCCACACCAGTGCGAAGCCGAGGACGTCCACGTGCGCGCCTGGAACGCCGAAGAAGGTCGCCGGCGGTGTAGCCTCGGCGGTGGACACTGTTCACAGTAATTACAAGTTTGCCATTCACCAAAATTCTCAAATTACTCTCAAATTTTCATAACAACTCAAAAATCTCCAAAAATAAAAGTTGTTCAAAATCAAAAGTTCTACAACTTTGCTTTTATAACCATCTCCTAATTCGGTCAAGATTTTGAAATGAACTTTTGAATTTGAATAGGGAAATTTAACGAATTACGCCTTTTTGAATTACTCAAAATTTTTCTAAACAACTTGAAAAACTCCAAAAACAAACTTTGTATAACTTGCCAAGCTCTACACTTTTGCTTTTGGGCCCAACCCCAAAATATGCTTAGATTTTGAAATGGATTTTCAGGGTAGGGTTTAAATGTCGAAAAGCGGGGTTTTCTCGAAAAATTCAAAACCCAGACAAACTTTGAACTTGAGTCAAACAATACAATTCAACACTCATTACACAAATGTAAACTTGTTTTAATAAATGCACATCAAAGTTTTCACCAAATGCCAAATGCTTTGCAATGCATATGATGACATGTCAGATTTTAATATTTAGACACCCGAGGTGTTATAATCCTTCCCCCTAAAAGAAATCTCGCCCCAATATTCAAAGCCATAGGGTAAGTAATGGAAAAGGAAATGTGTCACGAGAACACATACAAACTGTGTCCATAAAACAGCTGAGGTCCCTTTACAAAACACAATTTGTACTACCGAACTCAAATAACATTACTCTATTCTATATTGACGCTAGAAATTCTGGAAACTTTTCTAATAAGTAATCTTCTGATTCCCAAGTAGCTTCCTCTTCTGAATGTTGATTCCATTGTATTTTGTAGAACTTGATTGTCCTTCTTTGAGTAACATGATCTTTCTGATCTAACACTCGGATAGGATATTCGGAATAAGTTAAATCCGGTTCTAGTTCCACTCCTTCAACTTCAACATTCTGTTCAGGCACTTGGAGACACTTCTTCAATTGAGAAACATGGAACACATTATGCACAGCTGCGAGATGTTCAGGTAATTGCAAACGATATGCCACTTTTCCATACCTCTCCAAAATTTGATATGGTCCAATATATCGAGGCGCCAACTTTCCTTTAACACCGAAACGGGTAACTCCCTTCATTGGTGATACTTTTAGATATACAAAATCTCCTTTGGTAAATACCAATGGTCTCCGTCTTCTATCCGCATAACTCTTTTGTCGGGATTGAGCTATCTTCAAATTACTCTGTATTTGTCTAACCTTGTCTTCTGTTTCTTTCATAAGGTCAACTCCAAAGAATCTTCTTTCTCCAGGCTCAGACCAACTCAATGATGTCCTGCATCTACGACCATAGAGTGCTTCAAATGGAGCCATTCTAATGCTTTCCTGATAACTATTGTTGTATGAGAACTCGGCCAAAGGTAAGCATTCATCCCACTTATTGGAATAGTTAAGGACACAACACCTTAACATATCTTCAAGCACTTGATTAACTCTTTCAGTCTGTCCATCAGTCTGCGGATGATAAGCTGTACTATACAGAAGTTTGGTACCCAATGAAGAATGCAATTGTTTCCAAAAGTTGGAGACAAACTGTGTAGACTCTATCTGACACAATAGTCTTGGGTACTCCATGGAGACTCATGATTCTTGCTAAATACATCTTGGCATATTGGATCAGTAGGATATATTGTCTTGGACTGGAAGAAAATGTGCTGACTTAGTGAGTCGATCTACAATAACCCATACTGAGTCAAATCCCTTTGATGTCTTGGGTAGACCAACAATAAAGTCCATACTTATGTCCTCCCACTTCCAAGATGGAATAGGTAATGGTTGTAATTCACCAGCAGACCTCAAATGTATAGCTTTCACCTTTTGACAAGTGTCACACTTTGCTATGTATCTAGCAATCTCTATTTTCATTTTAGTCCACCAGAATCTTTGCTTCAAGTCATGGTACATCTTGTTACTTCCCGGATGGATTGATAACCTAGTAGCATGTGCCTCATCTAGAATTGACTGCCGCAACTTAGGAACTTTTGGTACCACCAGGCGATCCTTGAACCACAACACATCTTCATTGTCAATACTAAAGCATTCCGCTTTTCCATTCTTGACTCTTTCCTTGATATGGGCTATACCCTTGTTTTCCTTCTGAGCAGCAATAACTTGATCTCGAATAGTGGCTTCAACAATTATGTTTGTCAAACTTCCTTGTTGAATTACTTCTACATTCAACTTTTCCATTTCTTGACATAAATTCAAACCCATTGTTCTCACTGTCAGACAATGGCAATAACCTTTGTGACTGAGGGCATCTGCAACCACATTTGCTTTATCGGGGTGATAATGTACTTCCAAATCATAATCCTTAATCAGTTCTAACCATCTTCTTTGTCGCATGTTCAACTCTGACTGAGTGAAGATATACTTTAAGCTTTTGTGGTCTGTATACATATGACACGTATTACCAAGCAGGTAATGCCGCCAAATCTTCAGAGCATGAACCACAGCTGCTAACTCCAAGTCATGAGTCAGATAGTGTTCTTCATGTTGCTTAAGTTACCGGGATGCATAAGCAATGACTCGACCTTCTTGCATCAACACACATCCAATACCAATACCCGAAGCATCACAATAAACATCAAACGGCTTCTCGATGTCAGGTTGGGCTAATACTGGTGCAGTGGTTAACAGTCTCTTCAAAGTCTGGAAAGCCTTCTCACAATCTGATGACCAGACAAACTTAACTTGGTTCTTCAACAATTCAGTTATGGACTTTGATATCTTTGAGAAATCTAGAATAAACCGATGGTAATATCCTGCCAGACCCAAAAAACTCCGAACTTGATGAACTATGGCTGGCGGTTTCCAATTAAGCACATCTTTCACTTTGCTGGGATCAACTGCAACTCCTTCGGCTGACAAGACATGTCCAAGAAATTGCACTTCCTTAAGCCAAAAATCACACTTGCTGAACTTGGCATATAGTTGATGTTCTCTCAAGCAGGTCAGAACAATTCTGAGATGTTCCGCATGTTCTTTCTTATTCTTGGAGTATACTAAAATGTCATCAATAAACACCACTACAAACTTGTCTAGCTCAGGCATGAATACTGAGTTCATTAGATACATGAAATGAGCTGGAGCATTTGTCAAACCAAAAGACATTACCAAGTATTCATATAATCCATATCTTGTGGTAAATGCCATTTTGGGAATATCTTCAGGCTTTATCTTGATTTGGTGATATCCTGATCTCAAATCTATCTTGGAGAAAACTTTGGCTCTGGCCAATTGATCAAAAAGCAGATCTATCCGAGGTAATGGATACTTATTCTTGATGGTCACTTCATTCAATGGACGATAGTCGACACATAACCTCAAAGTCTCATCTTTCTTTTTCACAAAAATTACTGGACATCCCCAAGGTGAAGAACTAGGTTGGATAAACCCTTTCTCAATCAATTCTTGTAACTAAGTTTTCAACTCGGCCAATTCCTTAGGTGGCATCCTATAAGCTCTCCGAGAAATCGGAGCTGTTCCAGGTTATAACTCTATATTGAACTGTACATCCCTATCAGGTGGTAGACCGGGTAAATCTTTAGGAAACACATCCGGAAATTCACACACTACCAGAATATCTCTAATCTCTTTGACAGCAGTTGCACAAATCTTGCCCACTGATTTTTTTTAGGGTTGAAAGTTGGATAAGAAGTTGAGAATTACTATCAGGCAAACTCACTCTTAAGGTCCTATTCAAAGCATCTATAACAGCCTTATGCTGGTACATCCAATTCATTCCCAAGATTACATCTATATCCTAATCCTTAAGGATAATCATGGTAGTGGGAAAAATATGCCCACCCAGGTTTATGGGTACCTGGTATACCATTTCCTTAGTACATAGACATCCCTCGAGCGACTGTATAAAGAAACTTTCCTTTGTTGCCCCAATTGAAATTTCATGATTCACGACAAATGTTCTATTGATGAATGAATGCGATGCGCCAGAATCAAAAAGTATAACTGTAGGGTGATTGGCAACAGGAAACATACCCATCATCACTGGCTCCCCTTCCGGAATTTCTCCTAGCTTGAATATAGAACACCCTGTCCTGTCTTCCTCTCATCTTTGCCCTTCTGAGCATTCTGATTAGTGGTTCTTGTTTGGTGCCTGACCCTGTTGTTGATTGGCAGGAGCCTTCTGATAATTTTGATTAGCCTGCCTAGGATATGGACATTCCCTGGAGAAATGACCAGTCCTTCCACAATTGTAGCACGGATAGTTGTGACCCTGGGATGTTGGAGCATTGCCACCAGGAGCATTGGTTGACTGTGAACTTGGATATGTTATAGCAGGACAGGACATTTGACTGTTGCCCTAGCTTGGAACTGCGGTGGACGATAAGGAGGACGATTATGCTGCACTGGATGATAAATCACCCTCTACCTCTTCTGATTTCCCCCAAAAGATCCAGACGACACACTCTTTTTCTTTTTGAGCTCCTTATGCTGCCGATACTTTGACTCTGAAGCAATTGCAATATTTACTGCCTCATGGTAAGTAACATTGGTGCAAGTGGTCATCATAGTCTGCAACTTGGTATTCAGGCCTCTCATAAACCACCTCTTCTTCTTGGCATCAGTATTGACATGTTCAGATGCATATTGGGACAGATGATTAAATCTTCCCACATACTGCATCACGGTTTGATCTCCTTGTTTCAAAGCAAGGAATTCATCTAGCTTCATAGCCATAAGTCCTTTGGGAATATAATGGGCTCTGAAGGCTGTACGAAACTCAGCCCAAGTTATTGGAATGCCAGCTGGTTGCATAGCCACTAAGTTTGCCCACCAAGCACTTGCTGCTCCTCTAAGTTGTTCGGCGGCAAATGTAGGTTTCTGATACTCCGTGCATGGGATAAGGTCAAATTTCTGTTCCATGGTTCGAAGCCAGTCATCAGCCTCCAATGGTTCATCTGCCTTGGTGAACACCGGGGGTCTTGTGTCTGTGAAATCAACATATGTAGCCTCCTGGTGGTTATGGTGGCGTCCATGGTTTCCGTACATCTAATTCTAATTACTCTAAGCCATCTCATGAAGCAAATGAGAATTTTCAGCCGTCACATTGATAAGTGCAGTTATAGCATCAGCTAAATTGGTTGGAACTGGTGGCGGATCTGGAATACCGTCCTCATCTTGTGAAGTTCCCAGAATAAACAAACCCCGTGTATGACGCATCTGCTCATAACAAACCAAACTTGATTCACATGTCTATATTGAATTGTACCAAAGCTTACTCTAGACACCTTACATAGAGTTTACTAATGTACAAACAAACCCACGAGTACGAGAACAAAACTACATAACTTAGCTAGAGCTACTATTATACAACTCTACTCTTTTCCTCAATTTCTTCAAACTTCAGGCTCGGTATCCATTTCGGAATTATCACCGCCTTCATCATCGCTTTCATCGATCATTACTAATTCTTCAGGATCTTCTTCTTCTTCCTCTCCCGATTCATCATCATTGGCAAGGATGACACCGGGGTCCATGGCATCAGCTTGAGGCTCATGATTCAGATTTAGTAGATTGCTAAGCCTATGAACTTCCTCATGTAGATATGTATTATGTTCTTCTAAATCATCTACATAGAATTCTAGCACATGAGTTCTAGCTCTAGCTACATTTTCCCTATGCCAAGCTTCATTTCTTCCTTCCACCGTACGAACTAACATACTTTCGCAGTTCCTATGTGCGGTGGTGAGCTGCCTCAATTGATCCTGTAATTCTCCCTACCTTGTATAGCATCCAAAGCCCTATCTCTAGTAGCTTGTGCTAACTCTGCGGAAATCCTCTATATCTCTGCCTTAGGATTAGGCCTAGAACTACTACTGCTAGCACCATCGTTTCTAGGGGCAAGTTGGTGACGAGGAACTCCTTTGGGTCCTAGTGGACTTACGGGGCGTCATCTTGGCACGAGCCATACTGTAGGAAGCCAATTTAATCCAAGTAAGATCATTTGATCAAAATCTAAAAAAATAGCTAAGAGGGATTACATTCCTCAAACCAGACTCACTACTTAACTCCAGACTAAGAGGTGAAGGAAGTAACAAGTGAATTATTCCTGATGCATGAATCGTTCTTACGAACAAAAACATCAAAGTTTATAATGCACATAAACAACATTTATTTTTATATAGGGCATAGTATGATTACTACTCCACCACACAAAAACCTTTTAATCAAATAGGGAATGGTGAGAAAGAAATAAGATAAGTCAGAAGCAATTTGGACTAAATTACCAAGTTAAATTTAGTCATCCAATCATTTTGAAGTTTTTGTAAAACAATACAACAAAAACCTTGTAACGATCGCTCTGATACCATTCTGTGGCAGAACCTCCTAAGTTATAGGGACTCACATGCACTTGTCACTATCCGACGACCTTTGACATTATGCATATGTTTCCAATAACTTAAAAAGACTGTCGGGTGTCCTCGGGGAACCCCGAATCATCCATGATTTCTGAGCAGGATCACGTTACAGAGTCATTGCAGTATTACAACATTTATTCAAATATATACATCAGAGTAAAATAGCGGAAGTCTTACGATAACATAGTTTACAAACCTAGTTGTTTCAAACCTTACAAACTAAGTTCGATAATTATTACAAACCATAGTAGTAGTGGAGTGGCATAATTAATATAGACATATCACACAAAATAAACATCCTGCCCAAGGATCACACATTTACTTCTCATCGTCAGAACGAACGATAGTCATGCAGCATGATCCAAAACAGATCTGCTCATGAGGCTCACCTGCAACAAGGGGTCAACGAACCCTGAGTACGAAAGTACTCAACAAGACTTATCCGAAATATTAACTGATAAACTCAGTAATGCAGGCTCAGGGATTCAAGGTATAGCTTTAACAATGATCAAAGTTCTTTTGCGTAAAAGCTCTTTTAACAACATTCTTTATATAGAAAACTTCTCAAGAATTATATACAAAGCTGACACGATCCACACTGAGATCATGAAACTTCATATCCAACACCTTCACAAGCCTTATTCAAGTTCGGTTATTAATTCTACGATGATGAACAGTGAGTTGAGTCTCCTTAACCGAGGAGCAACGACGATTCGAACCGATTAAGCACCAGCTGGGGATTCCAGACCACACGACATATGCAGGTCCCCGACCTACATATACCAACCTACCCTCGGATCCCCTAAAACAAGAACGGGTCCGCGCCACCCGAGAACACAGTACTCCACCATTCCAGCCCATGGCCACTGTGGGTACACGCTATTCCCGCCATCTCTCCACTCCCAGTGCGCGAGTAGCCATTCTCGTAATAGAATTGCCAAGTTCAGGCTTACCGGAGTATGTGGTTAGTACTACAAATTCTTCACCTCATACAATTCAACAACGGACGTGCCTTAATCGACACAGGCGGAAATAACCCGCTCACAAGACCTCCATGTCTTGTGGCTCACACACACCGAGTCCGCCCAGGTCTAGATTTATTACTCCACATTCCCATATCACATGCTAACATAATTAACCAATGTTCCATTTAAACTTGCAGGTGGAAGGTAGTCACCCGACTTTCATCGTTCTACGCATAGCTAAGCAAAACTAGGCATATACGAGTTTAAAACTGGTAATATGGTAAATATGGAATAACAAGGGTGGTAATGCACCAATTAGGCTCTTACTTAACTCCTAATCACTTAATGCAGTAACGGAAAGCAAAAGCGAAATTAATTTGTAAAACACAAGGTAGGGTTGTATGCATCCGGGGCTTGCCTTCGTTGACGGAAAAGTCCGGTTCCTGCGACGTTACACAAGTATTCGATCCGACCTCAACAGACGGATTAACCTCTTCAACAGCTTGATTAACTACCACGTTTTCACCTTCGTTCACTACACGTAATAACAATGCCATGTTCAACATGATGCGGAATATGAAACATGATGCTCGATGATGGATGCAAAATTAACAATTTGAATACAACTTTCCTTCGCGGTACAGTTGCAAGTCAACCAACTAAATCTTTTTCATAACACATACATCCACTGCCAAGGATCATTATCAACAAATGACCCAAGGTCATCACTCAATCCAAAATTACAAACAAAACCTAAATCACTAAAGGTTACTATTTGCTTTTATGAATTAATTATTTAATTCAAAATTATGAAATAAATCAACTTATTCTAATTGAGCTCAAAATTTTAGTACATGTTCATTACATGTTAACTAAGTGGCAAAACAAATTTCATAATTTTTGGATAAATAAATAAGCCTAGAAAAATCATGGAAATCCATTTATGAATTAATTGAGCAATTTTTATCACATTTAAAAATTATTGAAAAACATTATTTCATATTTTTCTTAAATACTATACATCACAGAGAAGTCACACAAAAATTTTCATAATTTTTGGAGCTTTAAATAAATCTATACAAAAATAACAAAAACATATACTATTCAATCAAATCTGAAAATAGAAAAATCCATTTGAACGCTGAGTCACTGACAACGGGTCCCACATGTCATCTTCAACCTCCGACATTGACTACGGCAGCGACGGCTCTGACCAGCGATTTCTCGCCGACGGTGAGATCAACGACGACGGCCAACGTACCAAAATGATCACCAAGTCTAGGCGCATCGATTGACGTCCCTATCAGCACGGATTACGGCCCTACACTAGCTCGTCGTCGGCCATGGCGGACGCGGTGACACGGCAGCGCTACGCCGGTGACTACAGACCGGTAGCGGTCAAACTAAAGGTCGAGGAAGCACCAGTAGCTCACCCCGAACACGTTGAAGCAAGGAGCGAGGTCGGAGAAGCAACGGAGAGGCGTGACGACGATCTCGGTGATCACGGTGGAGGAACACGTCGTCGGCGACGGCGTACCGGCGACTGCAGTGATCAAAATGAGCAACCAGCTATGGATTAAGTACTACAGCATCGAGACGAAATAGAATCAGCCAAAACCAGGGACAAAGATGCACCGTATAGCTCTGGCCACGGCGAATCGCGCTCGGCGGAGGAATTGCCGGCCGCGAGGAAGAATACGATGCAACTCGAGTTCCCGACCAAGACTAGCCAAATTGGTGGGTTGGCTGGATGCG
Source organism: Miscanthus floridulus (assembly GCF_019320115.1). Taxonomy (NCBI): domain Eukaryota; kingdom Viridiplantae; phylum Streptophyta; class Magnoliopsida; order Poales; family Poaceae; genus Miscanthus; species Miscanthus floridulus. The sequence continues at coordinate 37,797,337 of NC_089592.1, read as the reverse complement.
CAAAGATACGGCGGAGCTGGAGCACGCTTTGCCGAGACGGCAACGGCGCTAGGTCGATGGCAAAAGCTCGACGGAGCTGTGGCGGTGATGACTGGAAAAACAGAGAAGAAAGAAGAACGACGACGACGGCGTTTTGGTTCTTATAACGCGACTCAGAAGCTCAAGGAAGCCACGCAGGAGATGTCTCCGCGCCAGCGCGAAGTCGAGGACGTCCACGCGCACGCCTAGAACGCCGAAGAAGGTCGCCGGCGGTGTAGCCTCGGCGGTGGACACTGTTCACAGTATTTACAAGTTTGCCATTCGCCAAAATTCTTAAATTACTCTCAAATTTTCATAACAACTCAAAAATCTCCAAAAATAAAAGTTGTTCAAAATCAAAAGTTCTACAACTTTGCTTTTATAACCATCTCCTAATTCGGTCTAGATTTTGAAATGAACTTTTTAATTTGAATCGGGAAATTTAACGAATTACGCCTTTTTGATTTACTCAAAATTTTTCTAAACAACTTGAAAAACTCCAAAAATAAACTTTGCTTAACTTGTCAAGCACTACACTTTTGCTTTAAGGCTCAACCCCAAAATATGCTTAGATTTTGAAATGGATTTTCAGGGTAGGATTTAAATGTTGAAAAGTGGGGTTTTCTCAAAAAATTCAAAATCCAAACAAACATTGAACTTGAGTCAAACAATACATTGCAACACATACCACATAAATATAAACTTGTATTATTCTTCTCTTGATTTGCCAAGTACCCAATACGCTTCTATCCATCTTCATCACGGTGTTCATGAGTAGCTCACTTTGGAGATATTGGCCTCTTGTGAACTTGCTCAAGCCGGTCTTGAGATGTTCTTTCTCTAACTTGAGCTTCTTGTTCTCTTCTTTAAGTTCAACATGATTTTTCTCCATCTTGAGTCTCTTGTTCTCTTCTTTGAGCTTCTCATTCTCAAGAGCAATATCACACTCATGATCAAGGTTCTCTATCACAATTGTGTTGGTGGTTGATAGCTTTTCAAGATCTTTCTTGAGCTTCTCATTCTCATTCTTGATCTTGATATACTCATCATAGTTGTCGACTCAACAACTTGCTTGCCTTTGCTACTAGAACCTTGCTCAATGCTCTCAACAATCGAGTCATCACATGATGTAGCTATATAAATCTTAACAACATTGTTAGATAATAACTCATGAGAAATAACAAGATTATCATGATTAACTTTGAGATTGGTATACTCTTCTTTTAGCAAATTGTAGCTCATGGTGAGCTCATTATGCATCCCCTCAAGTTTATCATGTTTTTCTTTAAGCTCCTTTTTAGAGGATTTGAGTCCTTGAGTTTGGATGACATGGTTTTATTTTCTTGTCTAAGATCAACACTAGTTTTTCAGCTATGTCACATTTTGCTAAGAGTGAGTCATTCTCAAGTTCTAGCTTTCATTTTTGCTCTTGTCTTCCTAATGATTTTAGTATATTAATTTAACAACTTGAGAAGATCATCATAAGAAGGTGATTCAAATTCATCATCACTATCACTACCACTTTCATCATTGCTAGCATTATCATCACCACTACTATCATCACCCTTTTTACCTTTTGTTCACCCTTGGCCATAAGGCATAGGTGTGTAGAGGACGACGGTGGTGGTGTCGATGAAGATAGTGAAGAATCAATTACAATAGCAGCCACCTTCTTGTTCTCACTTTCATCATCGGATGAGTCACTTGATGACTCAATATCCTTGAGCCAATCACCAACAATGTATGCCTTGCCATTCTTCTTCTTCTTGTGGAATTCTTTCTTATTGCCATCCTTCTTCTTGTATGGCTTGTTCTTTTTCTCTCTCATCATCATCATCATCTTCATCACTTGAGTCATCTTTCTTGCCCTTGTACTTCTTCTTGTATTTGTGTTTCTTGGGTTTGGGGCATTGATGAGCTAGATGACCTAGTTCTCCACAATTATCACAATCCATCTCGGAGATGGGCTTCCTTCTATTGCCAGTGAAGAATTTCTTCTTCTTGCCATCAAACTTGACACCATTCTTGTTGAGCTTCTTGAGCATCTTGGTGGGTTTTCTCACCATGAGAGCAAGACTTGCATCATCAATTTCATCATCACTTGAGCTATCATGATCAACTCTTTGCTTTGACCTTCTTCTCTTGGCTAGCCTTGAATGCCAAGTCTTTCTTCTTGGTGGAAGAAGAGCCATTTTGTGGTGTGATGTGCATGTACATCTCATGTGCATTGATCGTTTCCAATATTTGAGTTGGTATAGCGGTGGAAAGATCACCTTGATGAAGCATCGTCACAATATGCCCATATTTATCAATGGGGAGGACTCAAGATCTTTCTTACAACATCGAGGGTTGCATTTGTGTGAGTCCAAGACCATTTACTTCCTCTACAAGAACATTCAAGTGAGTACATCTCATTAGCACTTTCTCTAGGAAGCATCTCAAATGAATTAAGCTTTTTCATAACAAGGTGGTAGCATTCCTCATGCTCACTCTTTGTTCCCTCATGGAGCACACAAATGTCTGACCATAGTGCATGGGCATCCTTGTGGTTCCGAAACGGTTGAAAACATCCTTGCAAAGGCCTCTAAAGAGGGTGTTTCTAGCCTTTGCATTCCATTTCTCATAATTTACTTCATTGCCTTGAAGGTGTGGGATCCTTAGGTTTTGGTAAGCCTTGTGAGGCGGCTCTAAGAACTCCAACATCTAGAGCTTCTAGATATGCCTCTATGCAAAATTTTCCCCAATAAGGAAAATCATCTCCCTCAAGATAGGAGGAGGTCCATCCCCGTGGGACATCTTTCTCTAGGCAGTTAAGCCTAATTAAGTGAGCATGAGGCTCCTGATACTGATACTAATGGAAAGGATCAAGATGCCCAAGAGGCCGGGGAGGGGGGGGGGTGAATTGGGCTAATTCTAAATTCTTTGCAATAATTAAGCCCTACACTTAGCCCCCTACGTGCCGCACTTCCCATGGTGGGACGTGTGGTAGATCATGGCAGCAAATGGAGATCTAGGCAGATGGTTGGTTTCCTCGCATCTGTCACCCCTATAAACAAAGGGTTTGCCCCCAAGGTTCTATAGCTTGCCTTTCTTGCCTCCGCAGCCATGACCGCCACCACCAATCACCTAGAGTTCCTCGTCTCTGTATCCCCACCGCCGTCGAGCCCCACCCACATCCAACCATCCCCACCTCCAATGGATCTGTGGTGCCACTCCAACATTACCTTCCACGCATGGAAGGTCTCATCTGTCGTGGTCTTCCCATGCATGGACCTTGGCCAAGGAGTGGTTGTTGCCCGGTGAGGAGGAGCTGCTGTCGCCGCCCAATGGCTACATTGTGTCGTTCACCCACTTCCATGAGCATTGGGGTTGCCACCCCCCACCCACAAATTTTCTTCTCGGGGCAACTTTATTACTACAAGATCGAGCTATAGCACCTCAATCCCAACGGGATCTAGCATATGGCGGTGTTCATCGCCCTATGCGAGGGATTCTTGGGGATCAGTCCCCAACTTCGATCTGTGGAGGCACTTCTTTGTCATCACCCTCTAGAAGAAGAGAGAGAAGAGCGACAGGTAGGAGCTGCATACGATGATGGGATGCACCGGCATCCACCTCTAGAACAACTAGGTCGGCGAGTACCCATCAATGTGGCTATCGACCTCCAACAAGGGGGTGGCATTCATAGTGTGTTCTATCTCAAGAACGACGCCCACCACCCCCTACTAGAGTTCATCAGGCGCCTGATCGAAGAGGCCCTAGAGTCATGGAGAAAGTGGGGGGTGTCCCAAAGAAGGACAAGAAGAAGATCTAGGACCCCCTCGTCGCCATCCACATCCTAAAGGAGAGTGGCCTAAACGAGTCAGGCATCATCGGGGCCTACCATGTTAGGAGGGTGGCACCATTGATGAGGCATGCGCTCCTGCTATGCACGATGGTGCCCAAGGCATCATTCAATGGGACAACACTTGTCGAGGGTGTGCTCTCCCACTTTGAGTTGCACAACTCATTAAGGAGGTGATGGGAGCCTTTACGGGATGACACGGGCACCCCCTCGATTTGTCTACTCAGTGCTAGGACAATCCTTTGATGCAGCCGGAACCAGGCCATGTCATCTTCGTAAGTTTCCCCTCCTCATGCCTCCTATTCAATTGATCTCCTAGCCTCTTGATACTAACATTGAGAGGGGGTTGGACCAGCCGAGGGACCTCATCCTCATGGATCACCTAGCTCCATTGTCGAGGGATTCATCCATGAGGGCGGCAAATCACACTGAGGGTGAGCGTCTGAGGAAGGCAAAGGAGGACAAGAGGAAGAAGAGGTAGTGGAAGTTGTTGGTGCGGGAGTGAGGGGAGGGACACCGACAACGATGATGATGATGATGAGGAAGACGACGATGAGGTTGTCGACGACATTGAGTGGGATGACCTAGAGAGTGAGGATGTGCTGACAAGTATCAGCTCATCCTTGTAGGACTTAGGATCCTTCCTGTTCCATCAAGGGGAGGGCATGTCTAGGGAGCTAGTGCAGATGGGCTAGACCATCAGCCTGCCCCAAGAGCCAATAGGGATGGGTAGATCTATTGCTATGATCGAAGTGCTAGTAGAGGCGGGTGGCTCTGTCATCACGCCCCAAGATCCAAGGGAAGCAAGCCCCTATGCCCTGGAGTAGGGGGCAAGCTTGAAACGGCCTCGCCCCGAGGACACATCTCAGAGGTCTGGGGGTTCACCCCCCAAATGTGTCTACCGCCCGACAAGCACCGATATGAGTCATTAGCTCCTCTATTTTCCCTATTTTGGTCATATTTTGTCGTGACTTATGCTTTTTATTTCTTGCAACGTCATGAGGTGGCGTAATACTTTGGTGCTAGCGCCAAGAAGAGCGTTGCCCTTCAAGCGAGTTTTCAGCCATCGGCTGGCGTCACACCCATTTTGGGGTGGTAGCAGTGTCGGTGTGACTGTGTCGCTAGCTGGTTAGGCATCGACCACGGTGGTGCCCGTGCCCTTGGCAAGACAAATGGGCATGGGGGCTCAAGGGATGCCTTTGGAGGTTGCAGAGCAACCGATGATGGAGGCGATACCGCTACCAACGACAAGGTAGATGGGGCTGTCGACCGTGCTCATGGCGCTGACCGTGGCAGGCATGACATAGCCAGTCAAGACCCCACCGATGTAGGTGGAGGTGGTGGTGGATGTGATAGGTGGGCCACAACTAGATGCAACCATGGCGGCGCCTGAGGCAGTGGCACGACCAGCACCATTGGTGGTCCAAGCAATGTCTCCTGACGTGGGCCGGATGGAGGGGGACGTGGCCAAGGGGTCCCTGGATGTCATGGTGGTGGTAGAGAGGACTGGTGGGGAATCATCCCTAGCTGTGACATTAGAAAGGTAGCGACTCACCCATGCGGGGTGAGCCCCTGCTCCAGTGGACAAATCTGTAGGAGCCAACATCGATGCTCTGCACCCTCGATGATGCCAACGAGAGCATGGAGCGGGAGAGCCTCGATGTGGGCATCGCATCCGTGCTTGAAGCCTTGGACCATGCGAGGGTGCTTTGCGCGACGTCGTTGTTCCCTTTGGCCAGGTATTCACTTGATCCTACCTCTTGCCCTTTTCTTTCTTTATGTATTTTTGTGTTCTGACCATCATCTTTTTTCAGTCCCTTATTGCTCGCAACCAGGGGAAATCTCGGTTCCTTCATGAGCAAAAGGAAAATTGGGACTGCCTAATCGAGGAGGCATGGCTACATGGGGAGGTGACTACCTAGCTTGTTAGCGCCCAACAGAGGGTGGCCGAGCTAACTCCCTTTACCAAGGAGGCAGACAGTCTCCGATTGTGGGTGGCTGAGGCCCATCAGCATGCGGATGAGGCCAAGAGGGCGTTCAAGGCCCTATTAGCGAGATCACAGAAGGATGATGAGGAGGCTACCAAGGTCAGGAGGGAGCAGGACGAGTTGCTCTAGAAGGATGCCAAGACCCACTAGCAGATCCTTAACCTTTATGGCCAAGGTGGAGAAGGAGCAGGAGCTGAAGCTAGGAGCCAAGGAGAAGCTCATGGCCTTTGAGAAGAGGGTGAGTCTAGATGCCATGTTGGTCGCCTGGCTATGCAAGGAGTGGGACGAGCTACTCCAAACCATGAAGAGGCTCCACTCAGAGCATGGCATAGCTCGCGTGGAGCACAACTTGGCCCTTCGAGAGAACGACGACACGTAGCAGAAGGTCGGACCCCTCTAGGCTGAGCTTGGAGCCACAATGACCTAGAGGCTGGAGGCCGAGGGCATATCTATCGGGCTGGCCATGGATCTTGTTGAGGTGAGGTGGAATCTTTAGGTGGAGAGCGATGAGCCTAGTATCTTGAGCGCCACCCTTGGAGTGGTCTACAATGACCTAGTGGTGGTGTGGTCAGAGGGGACCAGTTCGCTTGTGGCCTGTGCCATCGAGATCACGACACGGGTGCGCCAGCTTGAGAGGAACGCCCTTCATGTCGGGTCAACCAATCCTTCATGATTGCTCATTCTCATTATGGGGATGCATTGACCTAGAGACAATGAGCCTTGGCTTCGTGCCTGGCTATTGCAAGGATCAAGATGCCCAAGAGGGGGGGGGGAGTGAATTGGGCTAATTCTAAATTCTTTGCAATAATTAAACCCTACACTTAGCCCACTTCACCCCTTGTGCCTAGAATGTGTTTCTATTGATCTTACGCACAAATGTTTTGCACCCTAGGTTCCAATCCTACTCTAGCATGGCAATTCAAGGAATGTAAAGACATGAAATAAATTGCTCAAATGTAAATGCTCAAAGTAAAGAGAGGGAAAGGAATGTGGTGATGTTTTCCTGAGGTATCAGAGAGTCGCCACTCCCACTAGTCCTTGTTGGAGCATCCGCGCAAGGGTGTAGCTCCCCCTTAATCCATGCAAGGATCAAGTGCTCTCTACGGGATGTTTCTTTGACACTCCATCATGGTGAATCGCCCACAACCACTCACAACTTGAGTTGGGTCATCCACAAGCTCTGTCGGATGATCACCAAACTCCCAATCACCACCGAGCCATCTAGGTGATGGCGATCACCAAGAGTAACAAGCACAAACTCTCACTTGACCATGACAAGCCTAATGAAAAGGGTGGATGCTCACTTGCTACTCTCCTTGCACTAATGAGGACTTTAATCTTGGATTCACAAATCTCAATCACCACACTAGGCTCTTGCTCTCCCTTGCACTCCCAAGGTGCTTCTCAGCTGAACAAATGGGCAAGAGACCTCCTTTGAATGAGTGGAGTAAGTATTTATACCTCCTCATTCGAAACACAACGTTTGGAGGCTAAGTCAGCATTCTGCGGGGTGACTGGACGCTCTAGTCAGGGTGACTGGATGCTCTGGTCAGTTATACCCATAAAGAGCCATTAAGTTATAACCAGACTCTGACCCATGTCCAGTCAAGAAAAATGCTCTCTACAACCTTACTGATGTTGATCGGATGCTAGCATGCAGAGTCTAGTTACTTCATTGTTCAGCGTCCGGTCAGTTATCGGATCCTGACAAGCGTCCGGTCAAGAAAATCCTTCTCTTGAACCTCTCTAGACTTGATCGAACGCAGGCACCTAGCGTCCGGTCACTTTTCACTCAGCATCTGTTTAGTACTAGATGACTATAGTTGATCAAATGAACTAACTGAATTCACCCTCCAGCGTCCGGTCACAACCAGACCAGCGTCCAGTCAATCATTTGACCCTCCATTCACTTCCAACTCAAAATTCTATGTGAATGAAGTTTGCTCCAATTGATCTTTGGGCTACTCCTAAGCTACCTAGTGCTAGGTTTGACAAGTGTACACTGCACCTAACCCACTAGACTCACCTAGGTCTAGCTACTAGTCCATATCCCCCTTAATAGTATGGCCAAAGGAAAAACAAAGTCCTAAACTACTCTAAGTGTCTCTTCAACACCAAACAACACTTAGAACTAGTCTGTCCTAAGCCTTGTCGTCCATCCTTTGAAAACCAAAATGATTTCCATCGATGGGGGCATGACAACCATGATTGCCCAAATAATTGCCATTACCATGACCTAACTCAAATGGCCTCTATAAAACACACATTAGTCATAGTAATCTCATGTCATCATTAATCACCAAAACCCAACTAGGGGCCTAGATGCTTTCAGTTGTAAAGCCCATGAGCTAGAGGAGATGGTGATAGCGGTGACTCCCCTTTCGCAGGACCTAGCGGATAGGATAGAGAGCATAGTTCTCCCCCGGAGGGCTTAGTTAGTCAGATAGGTCGGGTAATCATTTATGTAACAAGTGGACATGCTTTGACCCTTCTGTACTATCGAACAAACTTATAATTTTGTGTCATTTGATCGAATTTGGTTTTCCTCCCTTTTTACATGTGAAAAGGGGGTCATGTGTTCTGACCCTTCCGTTGTTAAGGCCATAGGGCTTGAGGTGTAGGAGGGAAAGTCTGATCATGCTGGTGAGCGAGAGTGCCATAGCCGCTAGGGCATAGGTTTCTCGTAGTCCAACCAGCTATGCCCAATCATTTGTTTCCGTAGACCTTGCCGATAGGTTTAACGTGAGGAAGGGGTCGGGTGCGATGACCGTTTTGGAAAGGGTGTAATTATACCCTCATCAGCCCCTGAGTGAAATCCGACCCTTGCCATTGAAGGGGTCGGGTGTCACTAAAGATCAAGGAGAGGATAGAGAAATTAGTAGGAGAAAACGTCTCTTATTCTCACACATACCCTCTCCCTAGGATCTGAGCTATCATTCTGCGACCGTGTGTTTGGTCTCCTTGTGAGTCCAACTTTCCTCAAGCCCCCATGCATAGCAGGAGACTAGTCAATGGTTGGCTCATCTTTGTGATTGTCACCCCGTCCATGGTTTCCACAACCAGAGGGGTTGAGCTAACATCACTTGCCTTGATGGCTCGAGTGACGCACTCGCTGAGCTTGCTAGCGGGCATGTTCGAGCAGAATGTAGTTCCATCATTTGTGACGGGGTCAACAAAGCCCATGTGGGGCATTCCACTGCTCCTTAACCCGCCTTCCAGCAGATGCCCCCTCAATGGGGATTCTATGGGCTCGGCTCGAGGTTAGGATCGAACGAGAAGGTTGAGATGATCCTATCCGCTTCTAGGTAGGTGGGGCAAAGGCCATTGGGGCTCATCTACATTTTCTCCCCTAGCTCTTGTTCAACGCGAGGCATCCTCAGGCCCTCCACGGGCTAGCCTTTCAACCCTAGTCTCCCGATTTAGGATCGGGCGGCTAGAGCCCCCGAGCCCCATGGGGCTTGGTAGGGGTTGGTCGTGTTTCATGCATCACCCCGTCCTTAGTTTCCACAACTAGAGGGGCTAAGCTAATGACACTTGCCTTGATGGATCGAGTGTCGCGCTCAGTGAGCTCGCTAACGGGTATGTTTGAGTGGAATCTGGGCCCGTTGTTTATGATGGGGTCGGCAAAGCCCACATGGGGTATTCCACTGCTCCTTAACCCGCCTTCTAGCAGATGCCCCCTTAATGGGGATTCTGTGGGCTCGGCTTGATGTTAGGATTGAACAAGAAGGTTGAGATGACCCTATTTGCTTCTAGGTGGGCAGGGCAAAGGCCGCTAGGGATCATCTGCATTTTCTCCCTTGCCTCTTGTTTGACGTGAGGTGGCCTTAGGCCCTCCATAGGCCGGCCTTCAAACCCCAGTCTCTAGATTTAGGATCGGGCGGCTTGAGCCCTTGAGCCCTGTGGGGCTTGGTAGGGGCAGCTATGTTTCATGCATCACCCCATCCTTGGTTTTAGCAACCAAAGGGGCTGAGATAATGACACTTGCCTCGATGGCTTGAGTGTCGCGCTTGGTGAGCTCCCTAATAGTTATGTTCAAGTGGAATCTAGGTCCATCATCCACTGATAGGGTTGGCATAGCCCTCATGTGGCATTCTACTACTCCTTAACCCTCCTCCCAGCAGATGCCCATGTCACTCCAAAGAGCGACTTAGGGGGCCCGCTAGCCTCCCCTTAATGGAGATTCTGTGGGCTTGGCTCGAGGTTAGAATTGAACGAGAAAGGTAGAGATGTCCATGTCCAATTCTAAGCAGGGTTAGGCAAGGCCACTGGGGCTCATCTCGGTTTTCCCCCTAGCTCTGTTTGATGTGAGGTGGCCTTAAGCCCTTCATGGGCTGGCTTTTGAACCTCGGTCGATTGCCGCTCATATCAAATGAGACGACTACCGCTTCGTGACGTGACACAAAGCATTGTGATGCAACAATTGCATATGCAATGCTTGGATGTATGGGATGAATGAATGGATGAATGGATTAATGAATGAATGAATGCATGAATGAAAGTATGAATGTATGCATGAGAATGGATGAATGAATGATAATGCAATGGAAAAAGAAAGGTGGGAATCGGTAAAGTTACCTCGATTGCTTGAGTGATGGGTTTGGGGATTTCTTACCAGTTATGTTTGTGTGGGGTCTAGGCCTAACGTTCATGATAGAGCCAGCGTAACTTGCATGAGGCATCCCACTTTTCTATACCCATCTCTTGACAGTGGCCCGAGCTGTTCGATCGACCTGGGCAACCTATCGGCCTCTCCTCGATGGAGATTCCATAGGTGGGCCCCTCCGAACCCTTCTTGAGAAGGTGGTGGCTAAAGCTCGGGGTGCGGGGACAAAGACACTGATCACACTATTGAGCAAAGACGCCATAGCTGCTGGGGCATAGGTTTCTAGCGGTTTGACTAGTTTTACTCAGAGTTTGTTTCCACACACCCTGCCTCCTATTTTTTAACATAAGGAGGGGTCGGGTATAGAGAATGTCTACTGAATAGACATTCTTTCTGGCCCCTGAGTGAAGCCCGACCCCCCACCATTGCTATGGTCGGGGGGCTCGGTAGCGAATTTAATGTGCGTAAAGTAATGGCAACCCGTCTCTTGGAAGCGGCTTTGAGCCATTCGATCGACTTGGGTATAGGATTTACCTCGATGGTAAGAGTGATGGGTTCAGGGAGCTCTTAGTAGATATGATCGAGCGGGATCTAGGTGCGTCGTTCGAGATAGGGTCGGCATAACCCGCGTGGGGCAACCTACTGCTCCCTACCCATTTCTTGGTAGTGGTCAAGCCATCCGATCGACTTGTGTTACCCGCTGGGACAAGATTTACCTATGGAGATATGGGATGAGGACATCCTGCCCAAAAAAATTTAGTTAAGCAGATAAGCTAGGCGGCGAACTTGTAAATGGACAAGCTCTTAAATCTTGTTATAGCGAAACAACTTTTTAGCCTTTCACTCCTTTTTGTATAAAAAGGTTAGTGCACTCTGACCCTTTCTATCATTAAGGTCGTAAAGCTCGGTGTGTGGGTGAGCAAATTCTAATCACACTGGTGAGCAAAGGTGCCATAGCCACTGGGGCATACGTTTCTCACAGTCTGACCAGTTATACTCAGAGCTTGTTCCCACATCCCTAGCTCCTAGGTCTTAACGTGAAAGGGGGTCGGGCATAGAGAATATTTGATAGGCGGATAGACTCTTAAACGCATACCGATTCTTTCAGTGGCTAAGGCCAAAAATGCCCGAGGTGCGGAAAAAACTCTGATACTCTAGTGAGCAAAGGCACCATAGCCGCCGAGGCATAGGTTTCTTGCAGTCCGACCAGTTTTATTCAGTGTTTGTTTCCACAAACTTTGCTTTTGGGTCTTAATCATGAGAAAGGGTTAGACATAAAGACTCTCTACTAGATATGCATGCTCTTATTAGCCCCCAAGTGAGCCTAACCGACCACCGTTGCTGGGGTCGGGTGTCACTAAAGGTCAGGGAATTTGATAACAATACTGATAAGAGAAAGTGTGTGTTTAAGACCTCATCGTCGTCAATGGTCTTGAGCTTGGAGGCGCCTAGCCGAAGCACCTCCGTGACAATGTACGATCCCTCCCATGGTGGGGAGAGTTTGTGGTGGTCCTTGCTGCTCTAGACAAGGCAGAGGACTAGGTCTCTGATGTTGAAGGCCTGACCCCACACTCGATGGCTATGGTACTATCATAACGCCTGCTGGTACTTGGCACCCTCGAGGGATGCCTCGGCTCCCTATTCATCATACGCCCTGACCCTTGGCACTCCATAGTCTAGGTCGATCAGAAGGACCACCATAGAACCATAGACCATGAAGAATGGCATGTAGCCGGTGGCTCGGCTAGGAGTCATCCTAAGGCGCCAGAGCACTGTGGGAAGCTCGATGACCCATCGTCTACCAAACTTGTTCAACCAGTTGAAGATCCTAGGCTTGAGGCCCTATAGGACCATGTTGTTCACACGCTCAACCTGCCTATTTGTGCGGGGGGGGGGGGGGTGCACCATGGTGGCCCAATCGACCCAGATGTGGTATTCATCATAGAATCAGAGGAACTTCTTTTCGATGAATTGCACCCTGTTGTCCATGATGATGGAGTTCGGGACTCCAAGGCAATGGACGATGTTGAGGAAGAACAACATGGCTTGCTCGGACTTGATCATGGAGATTGGCGGAGCCTCTATCCACTTTGTAAACTTGTCTATGGTGACAAGCAAGTGGGTGTAGCCCCCAGGTGCCCTTTTGAGAGGTCCGACCAGATCGAGCCCCCAGACCATGAACAACCATGTGAGTCTGCTGAGTGTAGTACTGACACCCTTCACAGGTGTGCATGATCTACTCAGCATCAGCTATGGCGGTCAGCTAGTAGAAGCACTGTTGGAACACATTTTTTACTAGGGTTCTAGGCACGACATGGTGACCATAGACCCTACCGTGGATATCGCACATCAAACACTTCCCCTGTTCAATAGGGATGCAGCACTGTAGGATCCTAGTGTGTCTTTGCTTGTAGAGTTCACCCTCAACAAGGACAAAGGACTTGGTGCGATGTACGAGCCATCAAGCCTCCATCTTGTCGGTCAGCAGCGCCTCACAAAGGAGGTAATCGAGGTAGAGCATCCTCTAGTTGACCGGAGGGTCAAGCTCTATTACTGGGTCCTCTTCGAGCTCCATGACTTTAGGGTTGGATGGAGCCAATGGTTGGTTAGCCCCTGAGCATAGGGCGGGTAGACCATCACTAGCTCATTCTAACCCCTCATAGCGAACCGAGGGCTTGTGGTGATCGCTGGCAAAGTTGCCCGCTGGCACTAGCTCTTGGCCGGACGCCGCTTTTGCCAGCGCATTAGCCGCCTCATTGAGATGCCTCAGAATGTGGTTGAGCTCGAGGCCATCGAGCTTGTCCTCTAGCTAGCAGACTTCTTGATAGTATGCAGCCATCTTGGCATCATGGTAGCTCAACTCCTTCATGACTTGGTTGATGACCCACTAGGAGTCACCCTGGACGTCGAGGCATCTGATGCCCAACTCGATGGCAATGCATAGGCCATTGATGAGCGCCTCATATTTGGCCACATCATTGGAGGAGGGGAAATGGATGTAGACCATGTACCTCATGCGTACCCCAAGGGGCAAAACAAAGACCAGCCCTACGATGGTGCCTTTCTTCATCAGTGATCCATTGAAGTACATTGTCTAGTACTCTTGGTCAACAATCGCTGGTGGCATTTGGACCTCGGTCCACTTTGCAATGAAATCAGCCAACACCTAGGACTTAATGGCCATCCGAGAGGCATACACTATGCCCTAACCCATCAGCTCGAGCGCCCACTTCATGATTTTTCCTGTGGCATCCTAGTTTTGGACGACCTTGCTAAGGGGGAAGGACGTCACGACCGTCACCGGATGTGACTCGAAGTAGTGGCGTAGCTTCCTCTTGGCGATGAGGACGGTGTACAGGAGCTTCTGGATTTGGGGGGTAGCGGGTCTTGGAATCAGATAGGACCTCACTAATGAAGTACAAGGGGCACTATACTTTGAGGGCGTGCCCCTCTTTTTCTCGCTCCACTACTAGGTCGGCACTGACCACTTGCGTGGTGGCCACAATGTAGAGCAGAAGGGGTTCTCTATCGGTTGGAGGAACCAGGATCGGGGCCTTTGCCAGAAGCTGCTTGACCATGTCAAGTGCCTCTTGGGCCTCAAATGTTCATTCAAAGTGGTCGGCCTTCTTCAAAAGCCGATAGAGGGCGAGACCTCATTTGTCGAGGTGTGAGATGAAGTGGCTAAGCGTGGTGAGGCACCCTGTAACTCATTTTACCCCCTTCATGTTCTAAATTGAGCCCATTCTTGTGATGACTGAGATCTTCTCTGGGTTGGCCTCGATGCCATGCTCGGAGATAATGAAACCAAGCAGGATGCCCCTCGAGACCTCGAAAATGCACTTTTTAGAGTTGAGCCTAATGCCATTTGCTCAAAGTTTTGCGAAAGTCTACCTAAGGTCGGCTATGAGCTGGTCAGCTCACTTGGACTTGACCATGATGTCGTCTACATAGGCCTCAACAGTTCGCCCGATGAGGTCTCCAAAACACTTGAGCATACAATGCCGGTACGTAGCCCCAACATTCTTCAGACTGAACGACATCGGGACATAGCAGAACTATCCGAAGGGGGTGATGAAAGATGTCATGAGTTGGTCAGACTCTTTCATTGTGATTTGATGGTACCCAGAGTATGCATCAATGAAGCAAAGGGTTTCGCACCCTGAGGTAGAGTCAATGATTTGGTCCATGCATGGCAAAGGAAATGGATCCTTTGGACATGCCTTGTTGAGACCCATGTAGTCAACACACATCCTCCATTTCCCACTCTTCTTTTGTACAAGAATGGGATTGGCTAACCACTCAGGGTGGTACACTTCCTTGATGAACCCGGCCACCAAAAGCTTCGTGATCTCCTCGCTGATGGTCCTGTGTTTCCCCTCGTTGAAGCGACGCAAGCATTGCTTCACTAGCTTGGAGCCTAGGTAGATCTTCAAGGCATGCTTGGTGACTTCCCTCGGAATGCCTAGCATGTCTGAGGGTTTCCATGCAAAGATGTCTCTGTTGGTGTGGAGGAAGTCGATGAGCGTGCTTTCCTATTTGGAGGAAAGCGTGATGCCAATGTGTTCCACTTTGCCCTCGGGGTTGCCAGGGTCAATGAGGCCCTCCTTGGAGCCCTCCACTAGCTCAGAAGACCCGGCCAACCGCTTGGGGTCAGGTGCTTCTTTGGTGACCTCCTTCCTGATGTCCGTGAGCTCTCCAGAGCCGACAATTACTATGGTGTGATCGCAGCACTCCACCTCTCACTCGTAGGCACATAGGAAGGAGGTGCCGATGGTGATGACCCCACCTAGGCTTGGCATCTTTAGCTTTAGGTAGGTGTAGTTGGGGATGGCCACGAACTTCATGTAGCATGGTCGTCCTAGGATGGCATGGTAGGTTTCGTGGAACCCAACCACTTCGAAGGTGAGGGTCTTCGTCCTATAGTTGGATGGACCCCAAAAGGTGATGGGCAGATTGATCTGCCCAAGTGGCATGGCTTGCTTTCTAGGCACGATGCCATGGAAGGACACTCTGGTTGGTCAGATGCATGCTCGGTCGATGCCCATAGCATCTAGCGTCTTGGCCTACATGATGTTAAGGCCGCCGCCTCCATCCATCAGTACCTTGGTGAGCTATTTTGTGCCGATGATTGGGTCGACCATGAGTGGGTATCTCCTCGGTTGTGGGACGCTCTCTAGGTGGTCAGTCCAATCAAAGGTTATGGCAGACTCCAACCACCGAAGGAAGGTAGGTGTAGCCAGCTCGTCCGTATAGACCTCATGGCATGTGAGCTTCTGGTGATGCCTAGAGTCATAGGCTGCTGACCCTCCAAAGATCATGAGGTAGCCATATAGCATTAGAAAGCCACCGTCCTTCCCCTTGGTGTCGTCCATGGTTTGGGTAGGGTCCTTCCCATGCTTCCCTTTGTTGGAGCCTCCAGCCAAGAATCACTTCATGAGGTCGTAGTCCTTGTATAGATGTTTGATGGGGAAGGGATGGTTTGGGCAAGGCCCCTTGAGCAGCTTCTTGAAGTGGTTCAGGGTGCCTTCCATGGCCTTCCAACCCCCTCTATGGTCGGCGGTGGCCACGGGCGAGCCCTCGTGCTGCTGCTTGTTCTTCTTCTTGATGGGATGGTTGGAGGCGCCCTCATCGGCGTCCTCGTCCCATTTTTGTGGCAGAACCTCCTAAGTTATAGGGACCACATGCACCTGTCACTGTCCGATGACCTTTGACATTTATGCATATGTTTCCAATAACTTAAAAAGACTGTCGGGTGTCCTCGGGGAACCCTGAATCATCCACGATTTCCGAGCAGGATCACGTTACAGAGTCATTGCAGTATTACAACATTTATTCAAATATATACATCAGAGAAAAATAGCGGAAGTCTTACGATAACATAGTTTACAAACCAGTTGTTTCAAACCTTACAAACTAAGTTCGATAATTATTACAAACCATAGTAGTAGTGGAGTGGCATAATTAATATAGACATATCACACAAAATAAACATCCTACCCAAGGATCACACATTTACTTCTCATCGTCAGAACGAACGATAGTCATGCAGCACGATCCAAAACAGATCTGCTCATGAGGCTCACCTACAACAAGGGTCAACGAACCCTGAGTACGAAAGTACTCAACAAGACTTATCCAAAATATTAACTGATAAACTCAGTAATGCAGGCTCAGGGATTCAAGGTATAGCTTTAACAATGATCAAAGTTCTTTTGCGTAAAAGCTCTTTTAACAACATTCTTTATATAGAAAACTTCTCAAGAATTATATACAAAGCTGACACGATCCGCACTGAGATCATGAAACTTCATATCCAACACCTTCACATGCCTTATTCAAGTTCCAGTTATTAATTCTATGATGATGAACAGTGAGTTGAGTCTCCTTAACCGAGGAGCAACGATGATTCGAACCAATTAAGCCCAGCTGGGGATTCTAGACCACACGACATATGCAGGTCCCCGACCTACATATACCAACCTACCCTCGGATCCCCTAAAACAAGAACGGGTCCGCACCACCCGAGAACACAGTACTCCACCATTCCAGCCCATGGCCATATGGGTACATGCTATTCCCGCCATCTCTCCACTCCCAGTGCGCGAGTAGCCATTCTTGTAATAGAATTGCCAAGTTCAGGCTTACCGGAGTATGTGGTTAGTACTACAAATTCTCACCTCATACAATTCAACAACGGACGTGCCTTAATCGACACAGGCAGAAATAACCCGCTCACAAGACCTCCATGTCTTGTGGCTCACACACACCGAGTCCGCCTGGTCTAGATTTATTACTCCACATTCTCATATCACATGCTAACAAAATTAACCAATGTTCCATTTGTTACTTGCAGGTGGCAGGTAGTCACCTGACTTTCTTCGTTCTACGCATAGCTAAGCAAAACTAGGCATATACGAGTTTAAAAACTGGTAATATGGTAAACATGGAATAACAAGGGTGGTAATGCACCAATTAGGCTTTTACTTAACTCCTAATCACTTAATGCAGTAACGGAAAGCAAAAGCGAAATTAATTTGTAAAACACAAGGTAGGGTTGTATGCATCTGGGGCTTGCCTTCGTTGACGGAAAAGTCCAGCTCCTGCGACGTTACACAAGGATTCGATCTGACCTCAACAGACGGATTAACCTCCTCTATAGCTTGATTAACTACCACGTTTTCACCTTCGTTCACTACACATAATAACAATGCCATGTTCAACATGATGCAGAATACTAAATATGATGCTCGATGATGGATACAAAATTAACAATTCGAATACAACTTTCCTTCGCGGTACAGTTGCAAGTCAACAACTAAATCTTTTTCATAACACATACATCAATTGCCAAGGATCATCATCACTAATGACCCAAGGTCACCACTCAATCCAAAAGTCCAAACAAAAACCTAAATCATTAAAGGTTACTATTCACTTTTATGAATTAATTATTTAATTCAAAATTATGAAATAAATCAACTTATTCTAATTGAGCTCAAAATTTTAGTACATGTTCATTACATGTTAACTAAGTGGCAAAACAAATTTCATAATTTTTGGATAAATAGATAAGCCTGGAAAAATCATGGAAATCCATTTATTAATAAATTGAGCAATTTTTATCACATTCAAAATGTACTGAAAAACATTATTTCATATTTTTCTTAAATACTATACATCACAGAGAGGTCACACAAAAAGTTTCATAATTTTTGGAGCTCTAAATAAATCTACACAAAATTAACCAAAACAGACACTATTCATTCAAATCTGAAAATAGAAAAATCATTTGAACGCTGAGTCACTGACAATGGGTCCCACATGTCATCTTCAACCTCCGACGTTGACCACGGCAGCGACGGCTCTGACCAGCGATTTCTCGCCGATGGTGAGATCAACGGCGACGGCCAACGTACCAAAATGATCACCAAGCCTAGGCGCATCGATTGACGTCCCTATCAGCACTGATTACGGCCTTACACTAGCTCGTCGTTGGCCATGACGGACGCGGTGACACGGCAGCGCTACGTCGGCGACTACAGATCGGTAGCGGTCAAACTAAAGGTCGAGGAAGCACCAGTAGCTCACCCCGAACACGTTGAAGCAAGGAGCAAGGTCGGAGAAGCAACGGAGAGGCGTGACGACGATCTCGGTGATCACGGTGGAGCAACACGTCATCGGCGATGGTGTACCGGCAACTGCAGTGATCAAAATGAGTAACCAGCTATGGATTAAGTACTACAGCATCGAGACAAAACAAAATCAGCCAAAACCAGGGACGAAGATGCACCGTATAGCTCTGGCCACGGCGAATCGCGCTCGGCGGAGGAATTGCCGGCCGCGAGGAAGAAGACGATGCAACTCGAGTTCCCAACCAAGACTAGCCGAATTGGTGCGTTGGCTGGATGCGCAAAGATACAGCAAAGCTGGAGCACGCTTTGCTGAGACGGCAATGGCGCTAGGTCGATAGTAAAAGCTCGACAGAGCTGCGGTGGTGATGACTGGAAAAACAGAGAAGAAAGAAGAACGACGACGACGGCGTTTTGGTTCTTATAACGCGACTCAGAAGCTCAAGGAAGCCATGCAGGAGACGTCTCCACACCAGTGCGAAGCCGAGGACGTCCACGTGCGCGCCTGGAACGCCGAAGAAGGTCGCCGGCGGTGTAGCCTCGGCGGTGGACACTGTTCACAGTAATTACAAGTTTGCCATTCACCAAAATTCTCAAATTACTCTCAAATTTTCATAACAACTCAAAAATCTCCAAAAATAAAAGTTGTTCAAAATCAAAAGTTCTACAACTTTGCTTTTATAACCATCTCCTAATTCGGTCAAGATTTTGAAATGAACTTTTGAATTTGAATAGGGAAATTTAACGAATTACGCCTTTTTGAATTACTCAAAATTTTTCTAAACAACTTGAAAAACTCCAAAAACAAACTTTGTATAACTTGCCAAGCTCTACACTTTTGCTTTTGGGCCCAACCCCAAAATATGCTTAGATTTTGAAATGGATTTTCAGGGTAGGGTTTAAATGTCGAAAAGCGGGGTTTTCTCGAAAAATTCAAAACCCAGACAAACTTTGAACTTGAGTCAAACAATACAATTCAACACTCATTACACAAATGTAAACTTGTTTTAATAAATGCACATCAAAGTTTTCACCAAATGCCAAATGCTTTGCAATGCATATGATGACATGTCAGATTTTAATATTTAGACACCCGAGGTGTTATAATCCTTCCCCCTAAAAGAAATCTCGCCCCAATATTCAAAGCCATAGGGTAAGTAATGGAAAAGGAAATGTGTCACGAGAACACATACAAACTGTGTCCATAAAACAGCTGAGGTCCCTTTACAAAACACAATTTGTACTACCGAACTCAAATAACATTACTCTATTCTATATTGACGCTAGAAATTCTGGAAACTTTTCTAATAAGTAATCTTCTGATTCCCAAGTAGCTTCCTCTTCTGAATGTTGATTCCATTGTATTTTGTAGAACTTGATTGTCCTTCTTTGAGTAACATGATCTTTCTGATCTAACACTCGGATAGGATATTCGGAATAAGTTAAATCCGGTTCTAGTTCCACTCCTTCAACTTCAACATTCTGTTCAGGCACTTGGAGACACTTCTTCAATTGAGAAACATGGAACACATTATGCACAGCTGCGAGATGTTCAGGTAATTGCAAACGATATGCCACTTTTCCATACCTCTCCAAAATTTGATATGGTCCAATATATCGAGGCGCCAACTTTCCTTTAACACCGAAACGGGTAACTCCCTTCATTGGTGATACTTTTAGATATACAAAATCTCCTTTGGTAAATACCAATGGTCTCCGTCTTCTATCCGCATAACTCTTTTGTCGGGATTGAGCTATCTTCAAATTACTCTGTATTTGTCTAACCTTGTCTTCTGTTTCTTTCATAAGGTCAACTCCAAAGAATCTTCTTTCTCCAGGCTCAGACCAACTCAATGATGTCCTGCATCTACGACCATAGAGTGCTTCAAATGGAGCCATTCTAATGCTTTCCTGATAACTATTGTTGTATGAGAACTCGGCCAAAGGTAAGCATTCATCCCACTTATTGGAATAGTTAAGGACACAACACCTTAACATATCTTCAAGCACTTGATTAACTCTTTCAGTCTGTCCATCAGTCTGCGGATGATAAGCTGTACTATACAGAAGTTTGGTACCCAATGAAGAATGCAATTGTTTCCAAAAGTTGGAGACAAACTGTGTAGATCTATCTGACACAATAGTCTTGGGTACTCCATGGAGACTCATGATTCTTGCTAAATACATCTTGGCATATTGGATCGTAGGATATATTGTCTTGGCTGGAAGAAAATGTGCTGACTTAGTGAGTCGATCTACAATAACCCATACTGAGTCAAATCCCTTTGATGTCTTGGGTAGACCAACAATAAAGTCCATACTTATGTCCTCCCACTTCCAAGATGGAATAGGTAATGGTTGTAATTCACCAGCAGACCTCAAATGTATAGCTTTCACCTTTTGACAAGTGTCACACTTTGCTATGTATCTAGCAATCTCTATTTTCATTTTAGTCCACCAGAATCTTTGCTTCAAGTCATGGTACATCTTGTTACTTCCCGGATGGATTGATAACCTAGTAGCATGTGCCTCATCTAGAATTGACTGCCGCAACTTAGGAACTTTTGGTACCACCAGGCGATCCTTGAACCACAACACATCTTCATTGTCAATACTAAAGCATTCCGCTTTTCCATTCTTGACTCTTTCCTTGATATGGGCTATACCCTTGTTTTCCTTCTGAGCAGCAATAACTTGATCTCGAATAGTGGCTTCAACAATTATGTTTGTCAAACTTCCTTGTTGAATTACTTCTACATTCAACTTTTCCATTTCTTGACATAAATTCAAACCCATTGTTCTCACTGTCAGACAATGGCAATAACCTTTGTGACTGAGGGCATCTGCAACCACATTTGCTTTATCGGGGTGATAATGTACTTCCAAATCATAATCCTTAATCAGTTCTAACCATCTTCTTTGTCGCATGTTCAACTCTGACTGAGTGAAGATATACTTTAAGCTTTTGTGGTCTGTATACATATGACACGTATTACCAAGCAGGTAATGCCGCCAAATCTTCAGAGCATGAACCACAGCTGCTAACTCCAAGTCATGAGTCAGATAGTGTTCTTCATGTTGCTTAAGTTACCGGGATGCATAAGCAATGACTCGACCTTCTTGCATCAACACACATCCAATACCAATACCCGAAGCATCACAATAAACATCAAACGGCTTCTCGATGTCAGGTTGGGCTAATACTGGTGCAGTGGTTAACAGTCTCTTCAAAGTCTGGAAAGCCTTCTCACAATCTGATGACCAGACAAACTTAACTTGGTTCTTCAACAATTCAGTTATGGACTTTGATATCTTTGAGAAATCTAGAATAAACCGATGGTAATATCCTGCCAGACCCAAAAAACTCCGAACTTGATGAACTATGGCTGGCGGTTTCCAATTAAGCACATCTTTCACTTTGCTGGGATCAACTGCAACTCCTTCGGCTGACAAGACATGTCCAAGAAATTGCACTTCCTTAAGCCAAAAATCACACTTGCTGAACTTGGCATATAGTTGATGTTCTCTCAAGCAGGTCAGAACAATTCTGAGATGTTCCGCATGTTCTTTCTTATTCTTGGAGTATACTAAAATGTCATCAATAAACACCACTACAAACTTGTCTAGCTCAGGCATGAATACTGAGTTCATTAGATACATGAAATGAGCTGGAGCATTTGTCAAACCAAAAGACATTACCAAGTATTCATATAATCCATATCTTGTGGTAAATGCCATTTTGGGAATATCTTCAGGCTTTATCTTGATTTGGTGATATCCTGATCTCAAATCTATCTTGGAGAAAACTTTGGCTCTGGCCAATTGATCAAAAAGCAGATCTATCCGAGGTAATGGATACTTATTCTTGATGGTCACTTCATTCAATGGACGATAGTCGACACATAACCTCAAAGTCTCATCTTTCTTTTTCACAAAAATTACTGGACATCCCCAAGGTGAAGAACTAGGTTGGATAAACCCTTTCTCAATCAATTCTTGTAACTAAGTTTTCAACTCGGCCAATTCCTTAGGTGGCATCCTATAAGCTCTCCGAGAAATCGGAGCTGTTCCAGGTTATAACTCTATATTGAACTGTACATCCCTATCAGGTGGTAGACCGGGTAAATCTTTAGGAAACACATCCGGAAATTCACACACTACCAGAATATCTCTAATCTCTTTGACAGCAGTTGCACAAATCTTGCCCACTGATTTTTTTTAGGGTTGAAAGTTGGATAAGAAGTTGAGAATTACTATCAGGCAAACTCACTCTTAAGGTCCTATTCAAAGCATCTATAACAGCCTTATGCTGGTACATCCAATTCATTCCCAAGATTACATCTATATCCTAATCCTTAAGGATAATCATGGTAGTGGGAAAAATATGCCCACCCAGGTTTATGGGTACCTGGTATACCATTTCCTTAGTACATAGACATCCCTCGAGCGACTGTATAAAGAAACTTTCCTTTGTTGCCCCAATTGAAATTTCATGATTCACGACAAATGTTCTATTGATGAATGAATGCGATGCGCCAGAATCAAAAAGTATAACTGTAGGGTGATTGGCAACAGGAAACATACCCATCATCACTGGCTCCCCTTCCGGAATTTCTCCAGCTTGAATATAGAACACCTGTCCTGTCTTCCTCTCATCTTTGCCCTTCTGAGCATTCTGATTGTGGTTCTTGTTTGGTGCCTGACCCTGTTGTTGATTGGCAGGAGCCTTCTGATAATTTTGATTAGCCTGCCTAGGATATGGACATTCCCTGGAGAAATGACCAGTCCTTCCACAATTGTAGCACGGATAGTTGTGACCCTGGGATGTTTGAGCATTGCCACCAGGAGCATTGGTTGACTGTGAACTTGGATATGTTATAGCAGGACAGGACATTTGACTGTTGCCCTAGCTTGGAACTGCGGTGGACGATAAGGAGGACGATTATGCTGCACTGGATGATAAATCACCCTCTACCTCTTCTGATTTCCCCCAAAAGATCCAGACGACACACTCTTTTTCTTTTTGAGCTCCTTATGCTGCCGATACTTTGACTCTGAAGCAATTGCAATATTTACTGCCTCATGGTAAGTAACATTGGTGCAAGTGGTCATCATAGTCTGCAACTTGGTATTCAGGCCTCTCATAAACCACCTCTTCTTCTTGGCATCAGTATTGACATGTTCAGGATGCATATTGGGACAGATGATTAAATCTTCCCACATACTGCATCACGGTTTGATCTCCTTGTTTCAAAGCAAGGAATTCATCTAGCTTCATAGCCATAACTCCTTTGGGAATATAATGGGCTCTGAAGGCTGTACGAAACTCAGCCCAAGTTATTGGAATGCCAGCTGGTTGCATAGCCACTAAGTTTGCCCACCAAGCACTTGCTGCTCCTCTAAGTTGTTGGGCGGCAAATGTAGGTTTCTGATACTCCGTGCATGGGATAAGGTCAAATTTCTGTTCCATGGTTCGAAGCCAGTCATCAGCCTCCAATGGTTCATCTGCCTTGGTGAACACCGGGGGTCTTGTGTCTGTGAAATCAACATATGTAGCCTCCTGGTCGGTTATGGTGGCGTCCACGGTTTCCGTACATCTGATTCTAATTACTCTAAGCCATCTCATGAAGCAAATGAGAATTTTCAGCCGTCACATTGACAAGTGCAGTTATAGCATCAGCTAAATTGGTTGGAACTAGTGGCGGATCTGGAATACCGTCCTCATCTTGTGAAGTTCCCGGAATAAACGAACCCCGTGTACGACGCATCTGCTCATAACAAACCAAACTTGATTCACATGTCTTATTGAATTGTACCAAAGCTTACTCTAGACACCTTACATAGAGTTTACTAATGTACAAACAAACCCACGAGTACGAGAACAAAACTACATAACTTAGCTAGAGCTACTATTATACAACTCTACTCTTTTCCTCAATTTCTTCAAACTTCAGGCTCGGTATCCATTTCGGAATTATCACCGCCTTCATCATCGCTTTCATCGATCATTACTAATTCTTCAGGATCTTCTTCTTCTTCCTCTCCCGATTCATCATCATCGGCAAGGATGACACCGGGGTCCATGGCATCAGCTTGAGGCTCATGATTCGGATTTAGTAGATTGCTAAGCCTATGAACTTCCTCATGTAGATATGTATTATGTTCTTCTAAATCATCTACATAGAATTCTAGCTCATGAGTTCTAGCTCTAGCTACATTTTCCCTATGCCAAGCTTCATTTCTTCCTTCCACCGTACGAACTAACATACTTTCGCAGTTCCTATGTGAGGTGGTGAGCTGCCTCAATTGATCCTGTAATTCTCCCACCTGTATAGCATCCAAAGCCCTATCTCTAGTAGCTTGTGCTAACTCTGCGGAAATCCTCTATATCTCTGCCTTAGGATCAGGCCTAGAACTACTACTGCTAGCACCATCGTTTCTAGGGGCAAGTTGGTGACGAGGAACTCCTTTGGGTCCTAGTGGACTTACGGGGCGTCATCTTGGCACGAGCCATACTGTAGGAAGCCAATTTAATCCAAGTAAGATCATTTGATCAAAATCTAAAAAAAATAGCTAAGAGGGATTACATTCCTCAAACCAGACTCACTACTTAACTCCAGACTAAGAGGTGAAGGAAGTAACAAGTGAATTATTCCTGATGCATGAATCGTTCTTACGAACAAAAACATCAAAGTTTATAATGCACATAAACAACATTTATTTTTATATAGGGCATAGTATGATTACTACTCCACCACACAAAAACCTTTTAATCAAATAGGGAATGGTGAGAAAGAAATAAGATAAGTCAGAAGCAATTTGGACTAAATTACCAAGTTAAATTTAGTCATCCAATCATTTTGAAGTTTTTGTAAAACAATACAACAAAAACCTTGTAACGATCGCTCTGATACCATTCTGTGGCAGAACCTCCTAAGTTATAGGGACCACATGCACTTGTCACTAGTCCGACGACCTTTGACATTTATGCATATGTTTCCAATAACTTAAAAAGACTGTCGGGTGTCCTCGGGGAACCCCGAATCATCCATGATTTCTGAGCAGGATCACGTTACAGAGTCATTGAAGTATTACAACATTTATTCAAATATATACATCAGAGTAAAATAGCGGAAGTCTTACGATAACATAGTTTACAAACTAGTTGTTTCAAACCTTACAAACTAAGTTCGATAATTATTACAAACCATAGTAGTAGTGGAGTGGCATAATTAATATAGACATATCACACAAAATAAACATCCTGCCCAAGGATCACACATTTACTTCTCATCGTCAGAACTGAACGATAGTCATGCAGCATGATCCAAAACAGATCTACTCATGAGGCTCACCTGCAACAAGGGTCAACGAACCCTGAGTACGAAAGTACTCAACAAGACTTATCCGAAATATTAACTGATAAACTCAGTAATGCAGGCTCAGGGATTCAAGGTATAGCTTTAACAATGATCAAAGTTCTTTTGCGTAAAAGCTCTTTTAACAACATTCTTTATATAGAAAACTTCTCAAGAATTATATACAAAGCTGACACGATCCACACTGAGATCATGAAACTTCATATCCAACACCTTCACAAGCCTTATTCAAGTTCCGGTTATTAATTCTACGATGATGAACAGTGAGTTGAGTCTCCTTAACCGAGGAGCAACGACGATTCGAACCGATTAAGCCCAGCTGGGGATTCCAGACCACACGACATATGCAGGTCCCCGACCTACATATACCAACCTACCCTCGGATCCCCTAAAACAAGAACGGGTCCGCGCCACCCGAGAACACAGTACTCCACCATTCCAGCCCATGGCCATGTGGGTACACGCTATTCCCGCCATCTCTCCACTCCCAGTGCGCGAGTAGCCATTCTCGTAATAGAATTGCCAAGTTCAGGCTTACCGGAGTATGTGGTTAGTACTACAAATTCTCACCTCATACAATTCAACAACGGACGTGCCTTAATCGACACAGGCGGAAATAACCCGCTCACAAGACCTCCATGTCTTGTGGCTCACACACACCGAGTCCGCCCGGTCTAGATTTATTACTCCACATTCTCATATCACATGCTAACAAAATTAACCAATGTTCCATTTGTTACTTGCAGGTGGCAGGTAGTCACCCGACTTTCTTCGTTCTACGCATAGCTAAGCAAAACTAGGCATATACAAGTTTAAAAACTGGTAATATGGTAAACATGGAATAACAAGGGTGGTAATGCACCAATTAGGCTTTTACTTAACTCTTAATCACTTAATGCAGTAACGGAAAGCAAAAGCGAAATTAATTTGTAAAACACAAGGTAGGGTTGTATGCATCCGGGGCTTGCCTTCGTTGACGGAAAAGTCCGGCTCCTGCGACGTTACACAAGGATTCGATCCGACCTCAACAGACGGATTAACCTCCTCTATAGCTTGATTAACTACCATGTTTTCACCTTCGTTCACTACACGTAATAACAATGCCATGTTCAACATGATGCGGAATACTAAATATGATGCTCAGATGATGGATACAAAATTAACAATTTGAATACAACTTTCCTTCGCGGTACAGTTGCAAGTCAATAACTAAATCTTTTTCATAACACATACATCAATTGCCAAGGATCATCATCACTAATGACCCAAGGTCATCACTCAATCCAAAAGTCCAAACAAAAACCTAAATCATTAAAGGTTACTATTTGCTTTTATGAATTAATTATTTAATTCAAAATTATGAAATAAATCAACTTATTCTAATTGAGCTCAAAATTTTAGTACATGTTCATTACATGTTAACTAAGTGGCAAAACAAATTTCATAATTTTTGGATAAATAGATAAGCCTAGAAAAATCATGGAAATCCATTTATTAATAAATTGAGCAATTTTTATCACATTCAAAAAGTACTAAAAACATTATTTCATATTTTTCTTAAATACTATACATCACAGAGAGGTCACACAAAAATTTTCATAATTTTTGGAGCTCTAAATAAATCTACACAAAATTAACAAAAATAGACACTATTCATTCAAATCTGAAAATAGAAAAATCATTTGAACGCTGAGTCACTGACAACGGGTCCCACATGTCATCTTCAACCTCCGACGTTGACCACGGCAGCGATGGCTCTGACCAGCGATTTCTCGCCGACGGTGAGATCAACGGCGACGGCCAACGTACCAAAATGATCACCAAGCCTAGGCGCATCGATTGACGTCCCTATCAGCACTGATTACGGCCTTACACTAGCTCGTCGTCGGCCATGGCGGACGCGGTGACACAGCAGCGCTACGCCGGCGACTACAGACCGGTAGCGGTCAAACTAAAGGTCGAGGAAGCACCAGTAGCTCACCCCAAACACGTTGAAGCAAGGAGCAAGGTCGGAGAAGCAACGGAGAGGCGTGACGACGATCTCGGTGATCACGGCGGAGCAACACGTCGTCGGCGATGGTGTACCGGCGACTGCAGTGATCAAAATGAGCAACCAGCTATGGATTAAGTACTACAGCATTGAGATGAAACAGAATCAGCCAAAACCAGGGACTGAAGATGCACCGTATAGCTCTGGCCACGGCGAATCGCGCTCGGCGGAGGAATTGCCGGCCGCGAGGAAGAAGACGATGCAACTCGAGTTCCTGACCAAGACTAGCCGAATTGGTGGGTTGGCTGGATGCGCAAAGATACGGCGAAGCTGGAGCACGCTTTGCCGAGACGGCAACGGCGCTAGGTCGATGGTAAAAGCTCGACGGAGCTGCGGCGGTGATGACTGGAAAAACAGAGAAGAAAGAAGAACGACGACGACGGCGTTTTGGTTCTTATAACGCGACTCAGAAGCTCAAGGAAGCCACGCAGGAGATGTCTCCGCGCCAGCGCGAAGCCGAGGACATCCACGTGCGCGCCTGGAACGCCGAAGAAGGTCGCCGGCGGTGTAGCCTCGGCGGTGGACACTGTTCACAGTAATTACAAGTTTGCCATTCGCCAAAATTCTCAAATTACTCTCAAATTTTCATAACAACTCAAAAATCTCCAAAAATAAAAGTTGTTCAAAATCAAAAGTTCTACAACTTTGCTTTTATAACCATCTCCTAATTCGGTCTAGATTTTGAAATGAACTTTTGAATTTGAATAGGGAAATTTAACGAATTACGCCTTTTTGAATTACTCAAAATTTTTCTAAACAACTTGAAAAACTCCAAAAACAAACTTTGTATAACTTGCTAAGCTCTACACTTTTGCTTTTGGGCCCAACCCCAAAATATGCTTAGATTTTGAAATGGATTTTCAGGGTAGGGTTTAAATGTCGAAAAGCGGGGTTTTCTCGAAAAATTCAAAACCCAGACAAACTTTGAACTTGAGTCAAACAATACAATTCAACACTCATTACACAAATGTAAACTTGTTTTAATAAATGCACATCAAAGTTTTCACCAAATGCCAAATGCTTTGCAATGCATATGATGACATGTCAGATTTTAATATTTAGACACCCGAGGTGTTACAATTTATATCTTACAATATTAAGCATCTTAAATTAATTAGATAACTCCTAAAAATATTATAAAACTATGTAAAATGTCCTAATATGGCTAGAGGGGGGGGGGGTGAATAGCCTATTTAAAAATCTACAAATCAACTAGAGCAATTTGATTAGTATGACAAATAATGAAATGCAAACTTGCTCTAGCTCTACAAGGGTTGCAAGCCACCTATCCAACAATTCTAGTTGCAATGATTACTAGGCACACAACTTGCAATGTTACTACTCACTAAGAGCTCTCAATCTTGCTACTCTAAAGAGCTCCACTAGATGAACTTAAAATAACAAAGCAAGCTCTCAATTCTAATTACAATAAAGAGCTTGCCACAACTAGTTTGCAAGAATATAAATGAGAGTAGGGTGATTATACCGCCGTGTAGAGGAGTGAACCAATCACAAGATGAATACTAAATCAATCATCGGGAGAATACTAAAGGGCAAGAGACAACCAATTTTTCTCTCGAGGTTCACGTGCTTGTCGGCACGCTAGTCCCCGTTGTGTCGACCAACACTTGGTGGTTCAACGGCTAAGAGATGTTGCATGAACCTTATCCACACAATTGGACACCGCAAGAACCTACCCACAAATGAGGTGACTCAATGACACAAGCAATTCACTAGAGTTACCTTTTGGCTCTCCACCGGGGAAGGCATAAGACCCCTCACAATCACCATGATCGGAGCCGAAGACAATCACCAACCTCTGCTCAACGATCCTCGCTGCTCCAAGCTATCTAGGTGGCAGCAACCACCAAGAGTAACAAGTGAATCCCGCAGCGAAACACGAATGCCAAGTGCCACTAGATGCAATCACTCAAGCAATGCGCTTGGATTCTCTCCTAATCTCACAATAATGATGAAACAATGATGGACATGAGTGGGAGGGCTTTGGCTAAGCTCACAAGGTTGCTATGTCAATGCAAATGGCCAAGAGAGTGAGCTTGAGCCGGCCATGGGGCTTAAATAGAAGCCCCCACGAAATAGAGCCGTTGTAACCCCTTCACTGGGGCACAACACGGGGTGAACCGGAATGCTCTGGTCAGATTGACCGGACGTAGGGACCCCAGCGTTCCGATGGCCTGATGCTTGCCACATGTCATTGGGCTTCAAACACCGAGTACCCGATCCTCAATGGTCAAGTGATGACTAGACGTGTCAGTTAGAAAGTGACCGGATACGCTGAACCCCAGCGTCCAGTCGTTTCTAGTAGCATCTAGAGATGACTTATTTTCACGATCTCGACCGGACACACCCAGCATCCGGTCACAGGCGACCTCCTCTAGTGTGTGACCAATCATTGTGACCGGACCACGCCAGCCAACGTCCAGCCATTTCAGCTGCCACATCTAGTCGATGACCGACGCTGCGCTTTTTCTGCTGCTAACTAACCGGACGCGCCGGTCCCTTCAGAGACCAGTGTCCAGGTCGGTCACTTAACCATGACCTCCATCTTTTCTGTCTAGGGCGTCGGTGGCACCGTCGGACTGTCCGCACACTACGGGCGGACACTCCACCGGTGAAGTATCTTAACCCTTGCTCAAATGTGCCAACCACCAAGTGTATCACCTTGTGCACATGTGTTAACATATTTTCACAAACATTTTCAAGGGTGTTAGCACTCCACTAGATCCTAAATACATATGCAATGAGTTAGAGCATCTAGTGGCACTTTGATAACCGTATTTCGATACGAGTTTCACCCCTCTTAATAGACGGCTATCAAACCTAAATATGATCACACTCTCAAGTGTCTTGATCACCAAAACAAAATAGCTCATACCAATTTATATCTTTGCCTTGAGCCTTTTGTTTTTCTCTTTCTTCTTTTAAAGTCCAAGCACTTGATCATCACCATGGCATCACCATCATCATGTCATGATCTTCATTTGCTTCACCACTTAGAAGGTGCTACCTATCTCATGATCACTTGATAAACTAGGTTAACACTTAGGGTTTCATCAATTTACCAAAACCAAACTAGAGCTTTCACATGGGCCCTTACATCCTAGCTTGTGAACCAGGGACCCATAGGTGGTCCTAGACAAGAAAGCTCCTATAATGTAGTGTTGGTGATGTTAGGTAGCTCGTTCCACTACCGAGAGAAGCACTGGATGTACCAATGAAGGGTTTCTCTAGCCTTCTGTCGGTAGTTCTTGAGATCTCATGGGTTCCCAGGGCGTTTGTACATGCCCTAGAAATTCCCCATGAAGATCTCCTTCAGGTCCACCCAACTTTAGATTCTATTGGGCGGAAGGTGTTCCAACCATGTTCGCGCTGAATTGGCCAAGACAATGGAAGATTGCGGTAATGAAATGTCATTATCCGCTCCACCAACTTGGCAGGCAAGCCGATAATCCTCAAGCCATAGTCCAGGGTTCATTTTCCTAAAGTATTTTGGGATGTTGGTTGGTGGTCGGTACCTTAGCGGGAAGGTGGCATTGAGGGTGTGTCGGTCGAAGGCCTGAGGCACTGGCAGGCCAGGGCTCGGGCTTTGGTCCTCGCTATTTTGTCATAGCATCCACCATGATGAGGGTGATAGCCATGGCTAGCTCCTCTTTGGATCATCATAGGTACGCCTACGAGCATCGAGGGTGTCGTGTGCGTCATGGTTGTGGCCGAGACACAATGCACCAGGACCGTGGTGCGCTGCCTACCGCCTTGCGGTGCCTGGTGGACTGATGCATCCTGCTGGGGTGCTCTAAGGGGGTGCTAGCTAGCATCGCGCTCGCATCACCGAGAGAGTGAGTCCTGCTGCTACGCACCGCACGCTCGAGCATAGTGTACGAATATCATGGTGGGCCCAATGATCCTTCGGGTGTCGTGGGCTCTCAGAAGACCATGGAGCAGGCCGTACATCACGATGTTCTGGTTCCAAGCCAAGAGTGTGGGAGGGTTCATCGTCCGGATGATCCTTTAGTTCATGTACAGGCCATGGCGCCATGCCGCGGCCCATCGTCTTCTGGCGCTAGATCTCATCGATTGAGCTTCGCGTGCTCTACTTGAGCTGGAGTCGCGCTTCCTCAACTCTTGGTGTCGGGCCTTCAGC